>NC_137030.1:29470915-29565915 GCF_032717465.1 Coenobita brevimanus | reverse complement strand
TTTTTCTCTGCTTAATCCTCACTAACATCAGACGATTTTTTTTTCTTTAGAAGTGACCTGTCGTCGGAGAAGGGTTGATGTGAAGGACGTACCATCTAGCAGGGATTTGGAAGGTCTGTTAGTCTATATATGGAAATTGCCTTCTCTCTCACCCTCTTTCCATTCCTTCCAAGCCAGTATTATTCTCAGAAGCGTCCTTTTCATTTCCTTTAATTTCCGCTTTCTCTGCCTTCTCCTTTTCTTCCAGTTCTTCTCCCCTTCTTCCCTTTTTCCCTCTCCCCTTACTGCTTCCTCTCCTCCTTCCCCTCCCCTTCATTTATCATTCTCTTCCCTTATACTCCCCCTTTTCCTTCTGTCTGTCTGTCTGTCTGCCTGTCAGTCTCTCTCTCTCTCTCTCATTCCCAGCTACCTTCTCTCCTTTTTCCCAGTTCGTTTCCTCCTCCTTGTTGCTCTCTCCCTCCTCTCCTCTTTCCTTCACCCTCTCATTTCTCCTTCTTTCTCATCCCTCAATCCTGCTGCTTAATTCTCTCATCAATCTTCCCACTATCCCTCCTTCCTTTCCTCCTTTCCTTCTCATATATCCAGATCTTGTTTTCTTTATTGCTGTCTTCCCTCAAACTCTTTTTCCCTTCCGCGCCCTCTCTCTCCTGTCTCTCTTCTCGTCTCCCCTTCTTCATCCATTCTCCATCTCATACGCCATTCCCAGTATTTTTTTCTTCCCTCCTTTTCGTTTAATTTCTTTCATTTCCATTCCCCCTTTTCCACTGCTTTATCTGCCTCTTTCCTCCTCCTCCTCCTCCTTCCATTCATTCCATCCTATTTTCAGCTGTTTTCATTTTTCCTGCCCTCTTCCCCCAGTCTCTCATTTTTCCCTTCCCCTCCCTCGCTCCCGTCTTTTCCCTTTTCTCCTTCCCCATCCCTATTCCGTTTTCCTTTCCCTTTCCATCGCGACTTCCTTCTACTCTCATCTCTTCTTCCTCCTACCCGTTTTACATTTTCAGCCCTTGTCCTTCCTCCTTTCATTCTCACTACTCTCCTCACTTTTTTCTTTCCTCTTTCGTTCTCTCTCCCCTCTTCCTTCCCCCCCCCTTTCTCTCCATTTTCCCCCTTTCCCTCTTCCCTTTTCTCCCTGCATGTCTTTCTTTCTCCCACCTCTCTACCTTCATTGTTCTTCCCTTCCCTCCCTTCTTCTCTCCATTTCTCTGCTTTCCTTTCCTTTCTCCTTCCCATCTCCCATTCTCAGCTCATGTTTTCCTGCTTTTTCTCTTCTCTCCATCTTTCTCTCCTCTCCTTCTCCTTCACTTCCCTCCCACTTTCGCACCTTTCTTTTCTACCTCTCTTCATTCTCTTTCCCCTCTTTATCACAACTTTCTAATTCCTTTTTTCTTTTCTCCCTTTTTCTCTATTCCCTTCTTACTATCTTCCCCTCTGTAATTCCCAGCTTTCTTCTTGCATCTTAATCTTACTTCCATCTCTCTTCTCTCTCCCGCTCTCTTCTTCCCCTCTCCTTGTGTCTCACTCCCAGGTCTTGTTCATCTTATTTCTCTCCTAACCTAACTCTCCTTCTCTCTCTCATTCTTCTCTTCTCCTCTCGCCCCTTTTCCTTCCATCTTCTTCCACCCGCCTTATTCCATTCCCCCCTCTTCTGCTTCCTTCTGTATTCCCTCTGCTTCATTTTTTCTCATCCCTATTCTCAGCTCCAGTGTTTCTGATCCTTCCTCCCCCTCCTCCCTTCTTCCTTCTCTTTCCTCCTCCTATTCTCCTTCCTTCTCCTCCTCACTCTAAGCCCTGCTCTTCCCTCTCCCCCCTCCACCCCCAGCACCACCACCACCACAGACACACTCACAATAACCCCAATCCCATTAAGTCTCCAGAATGTAAACAAACCGAAACGTTCGCTAAGGGGGTTTGAGCAGCGTTCGCTACACCGAACGTCCAGATTCCCGCCCTTACCACTAAGAGAGGGGAAAAATGCAGTATTCATATTTTTCGTTCTTTTCCCCCCCTCTACCCCCATCCCTTCTATTTTTTTGTATATTGTGAGGAAAAAAATATCATGCTATCAGGCGTGTGTGGTGTGAATTGGGTTCGGATTGTGTTAGGTGTTGATGAAAGGGATTGCAATCTGTGGCAATAGGTGTAATCTCTTCAGGATATGGCTATCGTCTTTACTTTCCTTCTCCTTTCTTCTTCTGAATCTTTTCCTCTTTCCTCTTCTTCATTTCTTCTTTCTTCTTCTTTATTTCTTTTCTTTTATCCATTTTTTTCTTTCTTCTTCCTTTTCTGCTCCTCCTCCTCATTTCTCTCCTTTTTTCTTATTCTCTCTTACTTATTCTTTCCTGTTCTTGCCTTTTCTCACTGTTTTCACTGTCTCTCCATCCTCCTTTCTCCATTCATGTATCTTCGCTCGTCTGTCTGTCTGTATGTGTGTCTTTCTTCTGTCTGTCTTTTGTCTGTCCGTCTTTTTGCCTGATTAATTATCATTCTCTGTCTCTGTCTGTCTGTCTATCTGTCTCTATCTCTCTGTCTCTGTCTCTGTCTGTCTGTCTGTCTGTCTGTCTGTCTGTCTGTCTCTCTCTCTCTCTCTCTCTCTCTCTCTTATGCACTCTCTCTGCCTCTTTTTCTTTTCACTGTCCCTGTCACCTCTTTTCATACGCCAATACACTATATTTTTGTTTGTCTGTCTGTCTTTCTGTCTCTGTCTGTCTCTGTCTCTCTCTCTCTCTCTCTCTGTCTCTCTCTCTCTCTCTCTCCTCTTCCAAGTCCTTACTCTCCAGTCTCGTCTTACAATCTTTTCTTTTTTCTTCAAATTCCAGTATTCCTTTCCGCCATTCCATTTGCCAGTTTTCATTTTCTCACTTCATGCATGAATTCTCTCTCTCTCTCTCTCTCTCTCTCTCTCTCTCTCTCTCGTGTATTTCACAGCTCCTTACTCTTGCTTTATAATCTTTTCTTTCATATCTACTCCTACGAGTTTTCATTCCCTCTTTCACACTGTTTTCTCACTCTCAGGCAAAATTCTCTCTCTCTCTCTCTCTCTCTCTCTTCCTGCCTCATTCTTTTCCCTTCTCCCTCATGCCTTCCATTCCTAAATCATTATTTTTTAAATTCCCTCAAGCGTTGTTATCTTTCTATCTTTTTAATCCTCTCAAGGTCTGAAGAACTCGAGGGTTTTATTCCAGGCAAAAGAGCATTTATTTATTTATTTATTTATTGGAAAAAGAACCTGAGAGTGTTAATGCTTTCATCACTTATCATCTCGTGGTTTAAGCAACTCAAGTATTTTATTAAAAGTATTTGGTAGATGATTTTATATAGCCATGAGTGAATATAGAGGCCAGAGTGCTAATACTGTAACACTAATTCATAGGAAAGGGACGAAGAATGAGGCTAGCATTCTCGTCTCCCTAGCAACATTTCCTAGGCGATTTATTTTGCTTATTACACCTTACTGTCCTGCTCTGTGTACCCTAATTCCTTTCCATTTCACCATCCTCTGCATAAAAAACTAACGTAAAAGTAGATATAAACCAGCTACATACGAAAAATAAATAGCTAAGGAATCGGTGTTAAAGATCAGTTTTACTAGACGAGAATATCAGCTAGAGTGTTATTTTTCTGTCTATTCGACTTTGCTTTCTTTTTTTCTTTCCCCCTTTCCCCCCTTTTCTCCTGTCTTTCGTAATACACAGTGTTGCAGACAAAACACACACACACACACACACACACACACACACACACACACACACACACACACACAGTATAGCATATGTCAGATTTAACTTCCTATATATGTAGAAATATCGCTCATTCTAGATTCTATAACACTAAATCCCTCAACCCATGGACGTATTTCTAGCTATAATTCTTACTAACATCTAGTAATTATATTTTACTTTTGAGAACTCTTTGGTTTCTCTGTGGCTCCAACCAGACAAGAATATCAGCTCGGGTGCTACTTGTCTGTCTCTCCTTTGCCTTTCATGTTGACTCTCTTCCCCTCTCTCTCTCTTTCAGTCTTTCGTATTGCACAGTTGCAGCCAATGATTTGTTTGCAATGTGTCGAAAGTGTGTCGGATCTTGGCAAAAACAACATCACTGGCGCCCTACAACTGGTCTAAAATCCAGGCCCATAAGGGTTTGTCTCAAAGGGATAACTGAGGATAAACACTCACATACTGCCTCACAGGGACGAATGACTGGGTATTCTTGCCTGAAATAACTGGAATGAGTAGCTTTGTCCCGGCACCTTACATTTCTAATGGGGCAACGGAGGAATGAATGACGGAAAAAAAGGAAAAACGAAAATAAAAAAGTTCTCATAGTAGATTTAAACAGGTGACATTGCTTTCTAATTTACCTTTGCTACCTCCAAGTAATTACATTCACCTTAGGAAAAGCTTCTCGCACTGACGGGATTTATGACAGCTAAATCTAACTCCTCTAGCTGGAAAACTCACCCCTAACATGAGTAAAATCGTCTCGGAACGGAAATATATACCAGAGAAGACAGTCGGATTGAAGATGATGTGATCCCAGGCGAATTTGACATAGGAACCCAGTGGACTGCAGGCTTGAGTTGCCCTTCTTCAGTCCACCATCCAGCTTTCGGGGGATAGGAAAGTAGCATATAAACGTTTGTA
Source organism: Coenobita brevimanus (assembly GCF_032717465.1). NCBI lineage: Eukaryota > Metazoa > Arthropoda > Malacostraca > Decapoda > Coenobitidae > Coenobita > Coenobita brevimanus. The sequence continues at coordinate 29,561,272 of NC_137030.1, read as the reverse complement.
CAACCAGGAAGTAGCGGTGACCAGCTTATATCGGTGCCACCACGTGAAGGCGTTCATCTCTATCACCACTGTAGAGGTTACAGAAAATTTGCGTCTTAACCCTTCACTTAGAGCCCCCCCTCCCCGAAGCTGAGGAAAATCGTCTGGAGGTAGCGAGAATCATATATTGTATAGTAAAGAGTCATCGTGGTGAAGGGGTCACGGGTAATGATACTTATACTGTCGCTTGCTTCCTTGCCTCATTCCCTTCCTCATTAGTGTCTCTCTCTCCTTTCTTCCCTTTCTCTATGTACGTCATTCCCGTTTTTTGGTTATTTCTCACCTACCTCCCCTTTCTCATCTCTTTCATTTCGGTTTAATTTCATCTTCTCTTTTCTTCTATTCCATATCCCCCCCTCCTCTCTCTCTCTCTCTCTCTCTCTCTCTTTCTTTCATAACTCTTTTCGGTTCTAAAATTACTTTGTTTCTCTTTACACACTTTCCGCTTCCCTTCCCTTTTTTCTCTCCTTTTCCCTCCTTTATTTCTCATCTCTCCTCCCCTTCTCCCTCCATTCTTTCGTTCGTCTCCCCTACTCCCTTTCTTTCTCTTCCTCCGTCACTTCTCATCTTCCCTCCTTCCTTCTTTTCTCCCCTTCCTCCCCTGTCTTCTTCCCTTTCTCTCATTACCTTCTACATTTCATTTCCTCTTCCTTTTTCTCTTGTTTTCTTCCTTCCCTTCATCGTTCCTCTTCACACCGTTCCCTTCTATCTTCTCTCCCTTCCCTTCCCTCTTCCCTCCCTCTTTCCCTCTTTTTCTCCTTCCTTTACACTTCTTTTCTGCTCCTTTCCTTCTGCTTCTTGTTCCGTTTTTCCTCCCTCCTCCCCTCCCTCCCGTTTCCGTCTGTTCTCTTGCCTCTCCTTCATTCCCCTCCTTCCCTACTTCATTTACCTTTCTTCCCTCCTACCTTCATTTTCTCGGTTTTTACTGTACTTTTCCCTCCTCTTCCCCTGTTTCACTCTTTTACACAGTTTTTTTCTTTATATTCTCCCCCCTCTTTCTCGTACACACACACACACACACACACACACACACACACTTTATCACAAAACTCACTCTCAGGTGAATAAAAACGTTTGCCATTAGCTGGAATAAAGTACAAAAGCTGTCCCTAACATCAGAGGGTTGACGGTTCTAATATCAACACCCTCAGGCTCTTGTTCTCATTAGTTCCCTAGCTACCTGTCAAACCGGTCGGGGACTCAGGTTTGCGCGGTTCCGTCCTTCCGTCAGTCCGTCCGCAATTTCGTGTCTGCTCTATAACTTCCACATGCATGCACAGATTTTGATATAACTTCACACAGCTGTTCCCCATACCATGACGGTGTGTCGCGCGCAACAACCAGCCATCTTCTCCCAAGGTCAAGGTCACACTTGGGGCTCAAACAAGGTTGGGTGCTGTCATATTTAACAGCCATACCTACATTCGTGTCTGCTCTGTGTATTGTCTGGGGAGATTACTGAATGGCTGTACATAGGTCTTGCTGTCATACCCACATTGTATACACAGTCCATATGTATAGGTATCCGGTAGGGGACTTGGTATTGCATGGCAGTACTTGGCAGGGACTTGCTCAAACTGTCTTGCTTTAGCTGGAAATGAAAACTATAGTTCTTTCACTATTCGTTGGTCCAAATTTTCATACTTTTAAAGCTTATGTCATGTAGGTCATTGGCAAAAAAAATACAATAAAATAAAATGACAAAAGCTTTCGATTTCTTTAACAGTTTTTTGTGACTGGCATCGTATTCTACTGTCAGTCTATTATTATAACTCACCACTCGAAGCGGACTAATGGCAATTTTAGAAAAAGTTAAAGTAAAAAGAATATGCAGAAGAGTTGTTCCGACCATGAGAAGGGTAATCATTTTCTTATCCATTTTGCTTTCTCACATTCTGCTGCTCAGGTTCTCCCTTTACCCTTTTACCATCTCTTCCCTTTCTCGTTTTGCTCTAATTTCTCTTCGTCATTCATTTTTTGTCAGCTTTCTCAGTTTCCTTCCTTTTTCTTATTTCTTATACTTGCTTTATTTTCTTCTACTTATTTTTCTTTATTTCTTCGTCTAATTTCTCCATTTCCACTTATTTTTCTGTTTTATCTTTCTCCATTTTCTCTAATTTTCTCTTTCTCCATATTCTCTAATTTTCTCTTTCTTCATGTTCTTTAATTTTCTCTCTCTCCATTTTCTCCAATTTTCTCTCTCTCCATTTTCTCCAATTTTCCCTTTTTCCTTTTCTCTAAATTTCCCCTTTTCCATTTTCTCTAATTTTCTCATTCTCCGTTTTCTCTAATTTTCCCTCTCTCTCTCCCTTCTTCATTCTTGTATTTTCTCATTTCTTTCTTATTATCTCTCTTTTCCAGTGTTCCTTTTCCGTCGTTCCTTCCACCCTCATTTTTTTTCTTTCTTCCTTCATTCTTCCCCTCCTCTCTCTCCTTCTCCATGCCTATCTATCCTTGTCTTTCACATATAGAATAGTTGGGTTATATTCAAACAAACAGCCTCGAAAGGACCAATATAACTGTTGCTGTTTGCGTTCCTTTGTACTCCTTTGTATTCCCTCTCTCCATCCTTTTCTTCGTCTCCCTCTTTTTGCTTAATCTTTACTTTCCTCTCTTCCTACTTCTCTCCTAATTCCTTTCTCATCTTCCTTCTTTCCCCCTTAATTTCCCCCGTCTTCTCCACCTCCCCCGTCTCTTTCCTACCCTTCGTGTTTCCATTCTTTTCTCTTCCTCCTTTCTCTCTTTCTTTGCCTCTCTCCTCTTTAATTCTCTTCTTTTCTGTCTTCTATTTCCCTTCCCTCTAACCTATCTTCTCTTTTCTCCCTCTTTTCACCTTCCTTATATCCTGTGTTTTTTTCTTCTGCATCTGCTTCCTCTTTTTCTTCTTCCTCACTTCCCTCCTTTCTCTATTTTTCCTTCTTCCTCATTTTCTCTTTCTCTTTATTTGTCTCCCCTTTTCCCTTCTCATTTTCTTCTTTTTTCCGCTTCCTTTTCCCCATTTTAATATTTTCTTTCCCTTCGTTTCTTAGTCTTCACATTATCCTCTCTCTCTCTCTCTCTCTCTCTCTCTCTTTCCCCCTGCATCAGTTCTTGCCAAATATCGTCAGTTCTTGTTCATTATTTTCAGATACTCTCGTTTAACACTCTTATTTCTTCTTCCAGCCAAACATTCATCCAACCGTCCCTCCTTTCCTCCCTCCTTCCATCTATCCACCTATCCATCCATCCGCCCAGTCATCTATCAGTCCAGACATCCATGCTTTCACATATCCATCCCTTCTTTCACAAACACATTTATTTGTCTGTCTTCCATTCCTTCTTCTAACTCGTCTGTCAATCCACATGTTAGTTCATCCATCCATCCATTCATCCATCCATTTACATATTCATTCATCCATCCATCCATTCTTCCATCCATCCACCTATCATCACTGACAGTCATTTATTTATTTACTCATCCATTCCTCCGTGTCATTCACATATCCATCCACATCCATCCAGCTATCGTCAGTCCATTCATTCATCCATCTGTCTTTATGTACATCCATCAGTTCATCCATTCATTCACATAACCATCCATTTATCTCTCCCGATCTATCTATCCCTCCAGTCTCCCATCTATCCACCTAAACTATCCATTCATTTAACTGTCATATTATTCACCCATTCATCCATCCATCCATCCACCATCCAACGATCAATCCATCCACTTCTTAAACTCCTAGATACTCAAAAAATTCATCCATTTGTTCATCCACTTCTCAGACTTAGTAATATTTCATACTCTCCTCACTCCATTCATCCATCCATCCATCCATCCATCCGTATATTCATCTTGTCACTATTAAAATTTTTTGTATATTCATCCATCCATCCATCCACTTATCCTTCCAGTGACTGAGCCTTTCGTCCATCCATCAATCCGTCCACTCAGAGACCCACCCATTTATCTATCCACTCACCCCTCTCCCATCCCACCTCAGTTTCATCTATCCATCTATCATTCACTTCATCCTCCACACTCAGCCCATATCCCCATCCATCCTTCATCCGTCCATCCATCCATACATCGCTCCAGCCACTTCCCTATCCCTTCACCTCCTCGCACGATAGCCCATCTATTCATTTGTTCCTCCACTCATCCATCCACTCTTCAATCTATCCGTCCAGTCATCCATCCATCCACCAATCCACCCATCTCCATTTATTCATTCATCGATCTATTCATCCATCAACTTAACTCAATTTTTTCCATTCGTCCACATATCGCCATCCACACACCTCTCCTACCCACATATACTCACGTCAATTTCCTTCATCCAGCCATACACCCACACACGCCCTCTCTCATACACCACACACACGCTTATCCATCTAACCATTCGTCCTCTCATCCAACTAGCTATGTAGTTATCCACCCATTCATCCACTCATCCACCCACCTACCCACCTATCCATCCACTCATGCAATCAATCCATCAACTCACCCCATCATCCACAGAAACATTTATTCACCCATTAATCCATACATCCATCTATCCATCCATTCATCCATCCATCCATTTACCCAACTATCCATCCATCTAGCCATCCATCCATCCATCCATCCACCCACCTATCCATCCACCCACCGACCAATCCATCCACTAATGCATCCATCCACAGAAACATTCATTAGCTCATTCAAGCATGCATCCATCCGTCCATCCATCCATTCATCATTCATACATTCAATTATCCACTTATTCATCCATCCATCTCTATTTAAGCATCCACTCATCCATCCACCTATATACCCACTCATGTATTCATCCATCCATCCATCATTCATATGTTCATTCATCCACTTATCCACCCATCCGTCAGTATATTCAAGCATCCATTCATCCACCCACCCACTCACTCATCCACCCATCCATTCATCCATCCATACATACATCATTCATATATTCATTCATCCACTTATCCATCCATTCATTAGTCTACTCAAGCATCCATCCACCAATCCGCCCATCCATCCATTCATCCATCTATCCTTCAATCCATCCATCCATCAGTCTAGTCAAGCATCCACCCACTCACCCATCCATCCACCCATCCATCCACCCATCAGTCTAGTCAAGCATCCACCCACTCACCCGTCCATCCATCCATCCATTCACCCGTCCATCTATCCTTCAATCCACCCTCCTTCCCCCTCCCCCACGCCCCCCCTCCTCAATTTCAATCCCTTTCTTAATCCGGGGCCTGAATAGAAGAGCATCCGATTTATGGCATCATTATAATTCCCCTCTTTTCAACAGCCCTTGCCTCCGCCATCTTGTCTTGGAGGTGAAAACAAATGAGGATCGCTGTATAGGATTCGATTTGAGGGGGAAGGAGGGAGGGAGGGAGGGGTGAGAGAGAGGAGGAAGGAAGGAGAAAGAAAGAAAGGTGGGAGGGAGGATGAAGGGCAGGAGGAAGAAAGAGAGGAAGAAAGGAAGGGAAGGAAGAAACGAGTGAGGAAGGGGAGGAGGAAGGTTGATGGAGAAAAAGGGGGATGGCGATAGAGGTGAGGAAGGAGGAAGGGAAGAGGAGGGAAGGAAGCAAGATAAGTGGATTGAGCGAGAGAGAGAGAGAGAGAGAGAGAGAGAGAGAGAGAGAGAGAGAGAGAGAGAGAGAGAGAGAGAAATGGAAAGAGAGAAGATGCAAGAGAAGAAGGGAAACAGATGAATACAAGGAAGGAAAGAGGAGAAAAAAAATAATGAGGAAAGAAATGAAAGAAGGAGGAAACAAAAGGGAGGAAGGAGGAAAGAGAGGAGAGAAGAAGGAAGGAAGGAGGAAGGAAGAAGGGAAAGAGGAAGAAAGAAGGATATTACTGAAGGAAGGAGAGAGGATTATAACTGAGAACTAGAAATGGAATGATATCGGGGAAGAAAATACGGATAATGAGGAAATGAAATGAGCAGAAAGGAAAAGCACGGAAGGAAAAAGGAAACAAAGAAGTGGAAGAAAGAAGTAAGGTGGAAGACAGGAAGGAAGGAAGGAGCAAGGGAAGGGAGGAAGGAAGGAGCAAGAAGAAAGAAGGAAGGTTGAGGACAGGGAGGAAGGAAGGAGCACTGGAAGGGAGGAAGGAAGATGGAAGAAGAAGGAAGGTGGAGGACAGGGATGAAGGAAGGAGGAATGGGAGGGAGGAAGGAAGAAGGAAGGGGAGGAAGGAAGAAGGAAGGGGAGGAAGGAAGAAGGAAGGGGAGGAAGGGAGAACAGGAAAGAAGAGGAGGGCAGAAGGAATAGGAGGAAGGAAGGAAACAAGAGAAGAAGGGAGAAGAGAATAGGAAGAGGGAAGGAACACGAGGAAGGAAGGAAGGCAGTAGGAACACGAAAGGAAGAGAAGGAAGAAGAAAGAGACGGAAGTAAGAACAGGCAGGAAAGAAGAAGAAGGAGACATGAAAGAAGAAGAGCAAGGAAGGAAGTGAGAGAGGGGAAGGCATTAAGAGGAGGAAGGAAGGAAGGAAGAAAAGAAACTAAGAGAAGGAGGAAAGACGTGGAAATAAGGAAGCAAGAGGAAGCAGGGCTCGAAGGAAGGAAGTGAGAGAAGGATGGAAGAGGAGGAAGGAAGGAAAGAAAAGATAGTAAGGGAAGGAAAAAACAGGAAAAAGGGAGGAAAGGAATAGGGGCAAGAATGAAAGTAAGGAAAGGGAAGACGGAATGAAAGAAATGAATGAAGATGATGATGTAAAGGGAGGAAGGAAGGAAAGAAGGAAGAAAGAACAAGAAGTACAGGCAGTTAGGAGGGAAGAGAAACATGAATGAAGAAAGTAAAATGAAGAAGAGAGAATGTGAAAGAGGGAAGGAAGGAAGGGCAGGAGGAAGGAAGGAGTTGAAGGAGATATGAAGAAAAGGGGAATAATATAGGAGACAATGAAAGAAGGAAAAGGAAATATTATTATAGACTGGGAAAGAAGGAATGGAGAGAGAGAGAGAGAGAGAGAGAGAGAGAGAGAGAGAGAGAGAGAGAGAGAGAGAGAGAGAGAGAGAGAGAGAGAGACAGACAGACAGACAGACAGACAGAGAGACAGAGAGAAACACGGAATAGCAGAAAGGAAAAAAACAGAATGCGAAAGAAGAAAGGAAGAAGGCAGGTGGGAAGTGAGAAGAGAAGGGAAGAAGGAGAGAGAAGTTAAGGGTAGACGCCATGATCACTTAGCTGCTCTTCTCTTCTCCGTAACTATGGCCTTTGAGCCTGTGCGCGCTATTTACCAGCTGTGTTAGTATACAAGGCCACTGCATCATCCTGGTTACCACAATTAACTCCCCTAAGTGCTGCCCTAAGTAATCATTTTACCTGCCAACCAACAGAGGTGGCTGGACACTTAAGTCGATTGACGCAAGCTGCCCGCGCCAGGATTCGAACCCCGGCGTTAAAGGGCCGGCAGATTTAAAGCTACCTTGGTAACCACTCAGCTCCCGTGGAAGTAGGTGAGTGGGAGAGAAAGATATTGAGCGAATACGAAGGCAAGAGGCAGAAAACTAAGAAGGAAGTAGGGGAGAAAGGAGGGAAAATGGAAGGAAGGAGAGGGGAAGGAAAGGGGTAAAGAGGAAGAAGAAAAAGGAAGAGGGAGAAATAACGAGAAACGAAAGCAAGGAAAGGTGGACGTGAGAAATACCAAGAAAGAAAAGAAGGAGGAGGGAATAAATCAGGATGCAAAAGAAGGAATGAAGTAGGGTGAAGGAAGGAGGGGAGACAAAGAAATATATGAAACGAGATGCTATGAGAGAAATGGACAGCACGAAGGAAGAAGGAGGGACAGAAACACTAAGGAAGGTAGGAAAAAATGAGGAAGAGTAAGACGAAAGAGGAAGGAGAGACGTGGAGAATGTTGTCAAGAACTAAGAGGAGAGGGAGGGAGGAAGCGAGGGATATAAAGAAGAGGAGAAGAAAGAGGAAAATGGAGAAAGAGAGAATAAAACGACAATGAAAAGAAGCACGAGAAAAGAGAAAGATGGAAACAGAAGTAATGAAGGTTAAGTAGGGAACAAAATACGAAATATAAGGAGAGGAATAGAGAGTGAGAAATGTAAAAGCTAAATGAAGGAAGGAAGTAAAGGGAAGGAGGGGAAGCAGAGAAAAGAGGAGGAGGAAGATTAAAGGAAAAAGAACCAAAGAAATGAATGAAAAGGAGGGAGGAAGGAAAGGAGAGAGAAAAGTAAGGGAGACTGAAGAAATGCAAAGGAAGAAGGACGGGAGAGAATTGGGTTTATTAGCGCCCTAACTTTGAGGACTTCCTTCAGCCGCAAATATACTCGTACAAACTAAACGAAATATCTATACACACTTTGTTTTCACTTGGCGAACGCTGAATCACTCGCGCAACTTTAATTCAAAGCCGTGGTTGTATGAAATTGGCCAAAACCTACTAATGAGACAGGACTGAGTCTCCTTGGTTACTGGTCAAACTGGTCTTTTAATCTGAGTACTCTGGGCCATCATCTAGGCGGAAAGGGGTTAGTGATCTTCGTTAGGGTAAATGAAACGCGCTAAACTATCGATTATTAAAGCCATGACAGGGTTAGATGAGATTATTTTTAACTATCAGTCCGCCTTATCTGTCGGCTACAAAAAGTCGTAAGTAAATTAAGTCAGAGCAGGAAAAGACACTTCAACATTCAGCTCGATAAATGTCCCATCGACGAATGTTCAACAGTTAATTGTGATGAGGTGGGAAACTATAGAGTGGAACTAGAGGGTTTTGCGGCCACGAGCCAGTAGGAGAACGATAGTAAGATAATGACCGTCCTTGCAATATCCTACACGCACACACACACAAAAAAGAAAAGAAAACGAAGAAACTCTATGAAGCAAAGAGATAATACTAAAAAATATCTCAACCTAACAATCCATGCCCTAGCGTGTCTGGCACCGAGTTTTTATTATCATTCCCCTCATAAGTCTGGGTTTGTATTCTTGTACCTTCACTGCACCAAGACATCCAGAATCAAAATAACCTAAGACGATGTTATTCTTACCTGCTGAGGGATGGCTGGGTTCATATAATGATGGGGAGGCATGCAGCGGCTCGGGACGTCTCATACCCACTGACTCCCCTGAATAGAGAGGGACCTTAATTACCAAAAATGAGAACAATGCTTTCATTCATAACGCTCAAATATCACTCAAGTTTGTCATTTGGCAGTCGGTGGCACAACACTGTTAGTGTTTACGAAAAGGTTGTTTCGCGACATTTATATGAAAAAAGAACCAAAGGCTGGAAACCGGCAAGATTTGTTGGCTAGAAAGAAAGCTGAACAAAAGGACAAAGACAAAGCTATTTTGAAGATCAATGTCTATTTTTTTTTCTTCTATTTCCCGACGCCTGGAAGCACTGCACTTAAAAAGATTAGAACAGATAAGAGTGTGTCGCTAGATGGATGCTGTTTACCAGCCGTAGTGGGAATGGGATGAGGATTCAGAGGAGCGCGACCAGTGTCAGAGCAACGGCAGCAAGAGACAGTGATTTAACATTGGGATAAGTGAGGTTGAAGGGAGTCGGTAGGAGAAGATGAGTTGATGAGACGAAAAGCCTGTTTCGAAATGCTGTACTTGGTGGACCCCCCCCCACCTCGCTCCTCCCTTACTCAGAATCACAACACTCACACACATACACACACTCTCTCTCTTTCTCTCTCTCTCTCTCTCTCTCTCTCTCTCTCACACACACACACACACACACACACACACACACACACATACACACACACACACACACACACACACACACACACACACACACACACACACACACACACACACACACACCCACTCACACTCTCACACACACACACACACACACACACACACACACACACACACACACACACACACACGCACGCACGCAAGCGCGCGCGCGCGCGAAAGAGCTGAACTTGAAACAGGGGGTTCCTAAAAACCATATGCGGAATCAATAACGAAATGGGTTAAAACAGATAAATAGGCATGCACGGAATGGATAGCACACTCCTTCAGTGAAGCTGATTCTGTAAGGCCCATGTCCCATATTCAAGTTCATCTTTGAGAACGGCCCAGATCACCACGATCTTACACTCGAAGTATGATCTTGGTGAAATGCCATGATCATACCTCAAACGGTAGGCCTAAATGGCCATTTCACAACAGTCACGTTAGTGCTAAGACACACAAAGACATTGCTACGACAAGCTGCGACAAACTACGACAAGCTAAGACACGTTAAGACACGATAAGTCACAGCTAAGACATATGACGTTACCGTCGCGACATGTCACGTTCTCCTCCTTGTCAGCACCCACGCCGACAATTGTTGAACATTCCAAAAATCGTCGTAGCGCGCCAAGTACCGCAAAGAATGACCAAGTTCTCCACGTCAGTGTTACGTCATCGCTAAGTCACGCCACGTTGCTCATGACGACATGTGGCGACACACGAAGACATGAAGATCGTGGCGTGTCGTGGGCAAGTTCCTGACAGTCCTGGGAAAGTTTCCTCCACTCCTTTGGTTGTGTTCAGAAAATACTGACCAGATCACACATGCACGTAACGAATAAAAATAATTTGAAGGAGGCTGTTTCCATTCTCTTCACCACAAATGGTATCCATAAAGTTTAACAACATTGTCTGGAGATATAGAAACTAAAAAAAAAAAAAAATGTTTTCAAGCAGAAGAGGTCAAGACATACATCAATACGCTTTTGTTTTGGAGGTAGGGCAACGGGGCAAGTCTGTAACATTATTTTGTCACGCAAATTGCAGAGTGTTATGCCATGTTGTTTTGAGGTTTCTAGAAACAATGGAGAAACATTCAGATATATTTATTTTAAAATGTATTAAATATTGACGGGGACGTAAAGACAATGCACTGAGTTATTCGGGGGAAATGTTGGAAGTCACCTGAGGTGAATCAGAGTCTGGATTTATGAATGAGTCAGGGCCGACGGTTCCTCACGATCCCCAGATTTCTAGTGGATGGCCTGACGGATCTGGATAAGATTTGTGGTCTTGTCCGTGGGTTCTGTGTGATAATATGACTCCCAAATGTGCTAACCTCTTGAGAGAAGTCTGAAAGGTTATTTGAGTTACTGACTCATAAGTTTAGTTGTCTGGGTTACCTTAGGTGTAGCTGGTTTTGACCTCCTAGTTCTGATGTGAGGCCAGACCAAAAGGTGCTGTTTCTAATCAGGATACCCAGATTTTCGCAGGTAAACAGGTCTTATAGTTCCTGTGTCTTGTGGCAGTGTCCATGTTCTCTGCGCCGCTAGTGGAGTCAGTGCTGCCACAGCGTGAGGCACACGGTGTGGTTGCTGTCCTGGAGACGAAAGAATCAAAACAAGGACTCCTGTAGACGTTTGTTGTTCTTATTTCCTCAGTGTTCTTCTCCTGGTTCTAAAATAGCGGCCTCGCCCAGGCTGTGCTGCTGAGAGATTCAAGAAAAACTAGCACTGACGGGTTCAGGCTTGTCTCTTAATTTCAGAGTTTCATTGTAAGTGGCACTGGAGATTTCGTAGCACTTCTTCCTTTGTGAATTGTTCTGTATATTGCACTCTCACGTTTTCTTGCATGTTAGTCATATTATTTTAACACACAGTATGTATCAGTAAAGAAGAAGAGGATACGCAGGTGAAATGTGCAGAATAAATCGGTAAGGAGGAGGTGCCACCCTATTGCCACCCTTTGCCGGGAATCTCATGATAGGGCGTCATTCCTCTGCACCGCCACACAAAACACATGTCTAACCAACGGACAGTCTCAAGTTACCCTCTCAGGACATGAGAAATTTTTACCACTTATTCTGACCGCCGCCAGACGATTTTATCTAGTTTAGGAGTGGCTTGCCGTCCTCTAAGGGTTAAAGTGCATAAGGTTAGAAGATCTGCATCCAGCAAATACTTCCAGCATACGCGCGTGCTGCATACTTAATGGCTGCTTTGGGCGTGTGGGGGGACTGGCTCTCTGTGCCCTCGCTCAAGTTGCCTGCAGCGCTAGAATATGATGCTGAAATGATGGCTATAATATTTTGGTTATGTGCTTATTGGAATACAGCTGGTTATTTTATGTATCTATTAGAACACAGTTGGTTATTTTATGTGCTTACTAGAATACAGCCGGTTATTTTATGTATTTAGCAGAATGCAGTTGGTTATTTTGTGCTTATTAGAATGCAGCTGGTTATTTTATGTGCTTATTAGAATGCAGCTGGTTATTTTATGTGCTTATTGGAATGCAGCTGGTTATTTTATGTGTTTATTAGAATAAAGCTGGTTATTTTTAAGTGCTTACTAAAATGCAGCTGGTTATTTTATGTGCTTATTGGAATGCAACTGAATATCTTAAGCATTATACGTGGTGCATTGCCTACAGGTTCGAAATTCCTATAGATGACAAAATTTTTTCAACCTTGGGATGCTATCTAGGTTGGTGTTTTTCTCCCTTATCCCCTTTCCCTGCCATGGAAGTTTTTTGGTTACTGACCCTAGACTACATCCAAACTAATTTTTTCAGATGAGGAAATCTCTGTGAGTCCAGAGGTAAATAGACAGAGTTCTCAATGCCCTGACTACTGTATTTCCCTGCAGCTGCACAACACCGTCTTGTTGCAACATCAACAAAATAACTTCTCGTGTTAAGAGAAGGAGAAAGTCAGTCCTTTCAGTACTATGACGTGTTTTGCTTTTAACTTTTCTACTCTCTGATAGTGATGAATGGGAAATGTCTGCCTATCAGCTGCTAAGGTCACTAGCGGCGTATTGCTAAAAAAGAAAAAAAAAAGAAACAAAAAATGAAACAAAAACATTCAGAGGCCCAATGCTAATCTCCGTCATAAATACATTGTTGGCTAAGGTGCAAGTTACCAGTAAACCAAATTTGAAGAAAACTTGCAAAACTTTCCGGAATTCAGTCACCGCGTTTCACATAAATTTCAATCCATATTAAAAAAAAAATCCAGAGGTAATCACTTCTGCCGATCCATATAGTTGTTATATCCTGAAGGTTTGGTGAAAATTTGTCCACAACTTGTCGAGATATTCTGGCCACACACACAAAAAAAAAAAACACACACACACACACAAAGAACACACACACACACACAAAGAACACACACACACACACACACACACACACACACACACACACACACACACACACACACACACACACACACACACACACACACACACAAACTGAACGTCCATACTCTTTTTGCTTTTTCATAATTATCCAAGAAAAGAGAATTTAGATCATCGTGTGCATCATTCTCCTGTACAAATTCTTCTTTCCGAAAGTTAAATTGTTGTCAAGAGATGGAAGTGTAGATTCCTTGCATGGCTCTTGTTCTAATAATAATAATAATAATAATAATAATAATGATAATAATAAAGAAGCCAAATTACAGAGGGAATAACAGCAGCTGAAAAGGGCAAGGAGGAGGACATGCTGAATCTTCGTGGAAAATAAATTCTTACCTGCGAGAGGTAAAAATTATAGTAGTTTAATCAATAAGAAAAGGAGCGTCCCTTCCCATGTCTCATATTTTCCAGCATAAATCAAACTATATTGTAATTTAACCTGCTTTCAATTTGGGCATGGCTCTTTCATTTAATTCTATCCACCACCATCCCACCTTACATAGCCTGGGTGAGACTTCTGGTAGTGGAGGGGTAGAAGGCTAAATCTAACAACAGCAGTTTGAAATGTCTTCCCTAAGCTGAAGAAAATCGTCTAAAGGTGGTAAGAACATAAAGAAAACTACAGTATTGCAGTGAGGTGATTCGGAGACAAGGAAAGTGATGTGTAGAATATTCATGTAAAAAAAATATATATATATAACTTCCGATATAAAAATGGTCGTAAGTAAATATGTCTATCTACCTACCTACTGCCAGACGCCTCAATCGCGTAAAGGGTGGCCACAAACAAATCGCCTCCATGTCGCCATGTCCAACGCCATTGCACTGCCCATCTCCCAGCTCACATCCCCCTCTCTCATAAACCTCTCCACTCCATCCCTACATCTCAACCTTGGCCTCCCCCTCCAGCCACCTCACTTGCATACACTCTGCTCGTTAGTCTCTCGCTCTCCACCCTCTCCACATGGCCAAACCACCTCAGTGTACTTCTCCTAACTCCTATCACATCCACATCCACACCACAACGCTCCTTCAGTACCTCATTTGTCAGTCTGTCTCTCCACGTAACCCCATATGCTCCTCTCAGATAACTTTTCCACTGCTCTCACTCTTGTGTCCCCCCAACAGGATTGAAGCTTCACTTCCATACATTAGGGTTGGTATCACAATATTGTCATGCAGTGACTTTTTCACTTCCATGCTCACTTCCCTGTTCTTTATCACTGTTTTCAAAGAACCTGCAACCTTTCTTCCTTGTTGTACCACTTCAAGCACTTCACTCTCCAAACTTCCACCCTTACTCATCACACTACCCAAGTACTGAAGCGCACTCACATTTCCCATTTCCTCCTCATCCAGCCTCACTGTACATTCTGTGGCTACATTTCTCTCGTAAATTTGAATCGTATTTTTAATAATGAAAACAGAATCGATTTGAGGTTACAAGCCCATTCCCTGAAAATATAGACGAATGTTTATTTCCAGTAAAGAGTTCTTTTCAGTACCTATAACTTGTCCTCTGGGGAATTTACAAACTGGTTATTATTATTATTATTTTTATTATTATTATTATTATTATTATTATCATTATACCGGGAAAAACAAAACTGAGCTTAAAAATGAATGACGGTGGACTTGAAAATCTTGCCGTAGAATTTTCCCATCTAGAAATATATTTTAGTTACCGTATGGAAATGACAGTAAATTTGTGGACGTGCAAGTGACTGGGTACAGCAAAGCTGGTGAAGCCATCGTGCAAGTGCGTCCATAAAGCCGCCTGTGGCTCACTTCTTGCGTGGCGGGGCTGCTTTTGTGTTTACTGACGCCACACCTCACTCAACACAGCCTCGCCTCTTGAATATACCTCTATGCCAACTACCGACTGCCTCTCAGCCAGCAATATTCTGACAACTATCTACCCCCTACCAGTCTACTAGTTTCCACCAACCATTCTGTCAGCTACATACCATCCTGCCAATTTTCACCGACCATTTTACCAGTTGCCTACCATTTCACAGCTTTCCACCAACCATTCTGTCGCTCACCTACCATTCTTCCAATTTCCACCAACCATTCTGCCAGTCACCTACCATTCTGGCAACTTCCACCAACCATTCTGACAGCCACATACCATCATACCAGCCTCACCAACCATTCTGCCAGCTGCGAGTGTGTAAACCAGACCCTTGTCTTTCTTGTAACTTCACATCCCTCACTACCTCACCACCTCTTAAATATAACTCTTGGACAAACACTTTCCATTTTTCATCTATCTACCTTTCTCCATATTACTTACCATTCAACCAGCTACCTACCATTCTACCAACCACCTACCATTCTGCCACTTACCTACCATTGTGTCCATCACCTGCTATTCAACCAACAGTTCTTATAACTCAGTCACCTGCCACTCTCCCAATTACATGTCATTCTGCCAACTCCCTACTTTTCTGCCAACTACCTATCTTTCCGGCAGCTATCCACCGTTTTGCCAACTAACAGCCGTTCTGACAACTACCTGTACCTACAATTTTGCCAACTACCCGTCATTCTGCCAATCACTCAAGGCAAACCGTCTCGTATGTCTTATTAACTTTGTCCTTACCTTCACATCTCGATCACTGCCTTCTAACGTGTTCCATATCTTCTCTGTCACCTGTATTGCTTTGTCAACTACCATTCTACCGACTTCTGTCAGCTTATCTTGACTGGGAACTTGATCTTTGTAGTGTACCGTCACAAGCGTCCCATCTGTCACCACCAGCACCTCACCACTTGAATATACTACTGTGCCAACTACTGTGCCAACCTCACCCTTTGTAGTGTGTGACTGCCAGCTCACAGATAGGATCCAAGCCACACATAGTGCTGAACAACACGTGTCTCCCTGAAGACCCCAGTTCTCTCCTGGCTTAGCCTATGTTTGCGAGTTACGATAATTTCTCTCTCCCATGATGTGTTTGTGCAAGAAAAAAAAAGATACGGGAAAATTCAATAGAGTAGTTTATTTTCTACGACACTCCTGAATAAATGAATAAATACAAAAAAAAAAATGAATAAATAAAAATAAGTAAATACCAGTGATCTTTTGTGTTATTGAATCAGCTTCCTGGAAAACATTTATAAGGGATCCGAACCTATATACAGGACGATCATGTCTACATAATCTATTACCACAGATCTTTTTTTTCCCCCTACATTGTGGCATTTACATTCACTATAATTTGACTGTGAAGTGTGTGGTAGGTTTATGAGAGAAGAAAGTGTATATACGAGCAATTTCATAACACAAATTGAGCCTGGGAGAGTTTATTCATTCTGCCTCTGAACTGAGTCTCCCTATAAGACACCTGTCCTTCCCTGGCAGCTATATTTATGTTTGCAGGTTACAAAATTTTTATCCTCGTTAATAAGATTCGTTCGTAGGAGAAGAAAGACCGTATTCTGTGACATAGGAGATTTCGAAGTACTTTACTCTTTGAGATTTAGTAAGAAGGGAAGGGGTGGCTGAATCGGTAGAACGTGACCTGCAGTTCTAATGCATTCAGGTTCGAATCCCGGTTGTGGCAGGGAATAGTTTAAGGATTTGAATTTCATTAAAAGCAGACTTCACTCAGCCACCAGAAACCACGCCAACATGTAAAAATATCCGCGCTAATACCAGTAGACCAGTTATGCATAAGACAGCCAAAGCATTTACTCATTAAGGATAGTGAGTGTTAGCGTCGAAGTGGTGACATGTGGAGATGTATGGTATGTAGGAGGATTAATGGGTCCTGGAACGGGCTGTGAAGATTATACCCACAGTCTCTCTCTCTCTCACACACACACACACACACACACACACACACACACACACACACACACACACACACACACACACACACACACACACACACACACAAGTATTGCACCCCAGTTTATGCAACTTATGTATTTGTTAATACCTACAGTAGGTAGTTTCCATGAGTAACGCACACGAAGATAGTAACGTACAATTAAGTACAGAAATTCGTTCGCGTCCCCTGTCCCTATTTCATACCAGGATTCATAAACACTTGCATGTGCCGTGGTGAGTGAGGTGCAATTATTAATGTCATCTGTTCGTGAGGGTATGTACCTTCGTTCACTGTCTCATATTCACGTATCTATGCATCCAGCAATGAGAGTAAAGCAGGAGGAGGAGACATGAATTTTGCATTTGGCTGTACACAATAGAGAAATAAATGTATGAGAAAGAGGTGCTTGTCAGTCTCCAAAGCCAATGGGAATACGACCCTCCGTAACACATATGTCTTGGCGATTATTTTGCATATTTCACACTGAACATCTTCTTCATGTTGATTTTGTATTTTTGAAACTGATACAGATTGCTCCAATACTATAGATGATAAAATGGTGCAATATAAAAAAAAAAAGGAAAAGAAAAAGAAAGAATGAAAGAAAGAATGGCGAAGAGGTGTTACGATCCCAGGAAGAGAAAAAAGGGGGATATTTTAAGCTTTCCCTTCTTTGTCCATCCTAGAAAAAGAAAGACTGAATAAAAATGGGATATATTGGTGGGTCTATGAATCAACCTCCTCTATTCCCCAGCCCTAGGGAAAAAGTGGAACTATATTTTCGTCGTTTTATGAGATTCCTTGGAACCTTTACTAATTAATCTCTGTATATGACTCGTTAATATTCCATGTTTCTTGTGCATGGTATCTACGTCAATATTAACCCACTCATGGTCGGGACAACTTTGGCAATCTATTCCAGTTAACGTATGATGACTGTTTTTGGCTGAAATTGAGTCACAGGGGCTTGGGTATTGAAAAAGGTATCAGAATATGAGTGTTCGAGCGAGCGATGAGCGAAGGTGAGAGCGTAATAAATTAAATAAATAGTGCAGCTGTGAATCACCATCAAAACTTAGTTATTTCGGAATCTATTAAATCACAGCGGACCGATGCACAGTACTGGAAAGCCTATGGAACATTAATAAGTGGTACGTAAGCGATATTTATCAAAATTCGCTACCATTATGCTGGAACAAGTATGAAAAACTGCCACATCAAGCACCACAGCTGGGTTATCACAGAAACAGTTAAAGCTACACGGGACCTACACACATCATTAAAAGTGTACTGGGAAAGTGACATGTTGCTTAAATGCCTTTTCTCAAAAATCATATTGCCAAGAAAAGAGTCCGAAAATCACCTGACTGAGCACCAAAATTGGATTATCTCGGAAACCATTTAAGTTTCAGTGGACCTACGTATGTCGCTGGAAAACTATAATAATAACATCTGCAGGTATTCTCACTCAAACACTTTTCACGCCTATTATTCTGGTCACCTGAAACTTCATTGTGTAATAGGCAAAATAAACGTCACGATGAGGCGATAGAAACCCACCTCAATGGACGAGAGTATCAGCTGAAGAAGCTTCCTTAAGCATCTCTTCCTTAGCGACTTATCTTAGGCTTTAGACCTCATTATTTCTTTTTATGTTATTTGCACGTTTTTACAATCAACGCAGACTGTATGAATAATATAAAATTTAACAAATGCTAAATGGGCTCTGTATGAAGGAGGGAAAAGTGATAAGGAGGATTTATGGTGTCAACAAATTAAGTCTTACCTATTTCCAAGCTAAGTTTAGAAAATAGTTGATTTTTTTTCTTTTTACCGAGACTGTGCTGGAGACCCTACAAAGCAGACATGATTAGCAGTTAAAGAGTTAGATTCTTGTTGACTAGGGGGCTTTCTAGCACTTATTCCCTAATTATTTGTTTTGCATATTACACTAAGATGTTCTCTTGTGTTATTTAAGCATTCTAATACCGACATAGTTCAAATTAATGACGTAATAACGGTACCTGCCAGTCATAGCGAAGAATTAAATCGGCAAGGAATGGGTGCTACGGAGTCTACCACAATGACAATATGGGTCCAAAGGCTATGTTCTCTTTAGGTCAGCAGGCTCCCCAACATCTTTTCCTTACCTATTGATATTTTTTCGCTTGCTGATTATGTTTCCTATGTTCTTGTTGGAAGTAATGGTAACTGGAACTGCAGTTTTATCTGAAATGTGAACCAGTGGAGTGCAGGCTTACGCTGTTCCCCTTCTGCAGTTCACCATCCACTTCCTGGGGGATAAAGAGAGTGTAAAGAGAATTTTTGTATAACCGTGAAGCTCCTCAGCCCAGTTATATCAGTGCCACCACATGAAGGCGTCCCTCTCCAGCACCAAAGCTGAAATAATAGGGACTTAACTCATAAATGTAATGAGCAGAGCAAGGTGTAGTCCGTAAAATAAATCGATAAGGTGAAGGTGCTAGAGTTTCTCAAGCCAACTAATATACGATTCAAAGGTCCGTGTTCTCGTGCACTTTGGACCTGTTTGCACCATTTTCTTGAATATTTGTCTTGAACACAGTGCCTCAGTGTTCTGTATTATGGTATCTATATCTTTTTTTTTTTTTAAATACAGGAATATATCGTATGAAGAGTATAAAAGACAACAGTAATGCGCGATATAGAGGAATAAGCTGCTAAGGAAGAGGTACTTGGAAGCCTGCTAAGCTAACCACAATAAGAGTCAAAATGGCGCCCCACACTCGTCCCACAGTAACGCCCAGCCTTGTCCTGCCCTCTCCTGTGTTGTCATTACTGTACATGAATTTGTTCAGCAGCAGCAGCCCAGGCTCATCTGAACGTAAATCCAGTGACTGAAGTGCAGCGTAACACTCTTTTTGGGAGGAAAGGGAGTGAGTAGAGAGACGTTTGTATAACCAGGCAGCTCCACCATCCAGTTATATCAGTGCCACCACATAAAGGCGTCTCTTCCTAGCACCTCATCCTTCCCAGTTCATTTTTCCAGATTTTTTTTTGTGTGTGTGTGTGTATCCGATTCTGGGCATAGGATTAACTGCCAGTTCCCGCAGCCCAGGGCTACTGAACTGGAGGCCTGCGGGCCAAATCCGGCCCTTGAGAACTTTTCCATTGACCCTATGACAGACTCGGAAGAATGCCAATAAATAAAATAAAGAAAAAAAAAAAAGAAAATTCTAAATTTTCTTTTTATGTGCTTAACGGAAAATGTACAAGGAAATTATATATGAATTTTTCGCTTCGTTCTGTGTATCAGTGTTTAGACAGAGGAAAAAATGAAGCTAATTAATGTGTACAGTATGGCCCTTCTATCAATCAGAGTATCATAATCCGGGCCTACTCCTAAAGTACTTGAATAGCCTTGTTGTAGGCCCAGCAGTCCTCCAACTGCCACACACCTTCATACGTCACCACCGTAGCCCCAGTACCTACCGTCCATATAGAATACAAGCTAGGGCTTTCCCTTCTCTCCGATGGCCCAATTTGCATTTTATTCGTAAACCTCCAGAGATTTAATTTAGCTAAGGAGAGGCTTTTCGAATAGGAGGGGTTAGTCCACACATCCTCTGCCACTCCCAAGTAACTCCGCTCGTCACTCAAAAGGCCTTCTGATACATCCCTTACTTTCTCCATGATAATTCTTCTATATACCTTTTCCATAACTCTCAAGAGACCTATTACACGACAGTTTTTGCACTCACTTGGCTCGCCTTTATATCTGTACAGAGGTACCATCACAGTCTTTTCCCACCCTGCGTGTAGTTTCTCTCATTTAGGTTTTCTCACTTATCTCTACCAAGCACTTTATTCCACTCTTTCCACTACACCTAATAATTTTTTGGCTCACTTCATCAACACCTGCTGCTTTCCTATTCTTCAGACCGCATCACAACATTCTTCACTTCTGCCAGTTACGTTTCCTGGCACTACATTCCTTCTCTGCACACCACCAAAGCTAATCATGCCTACAGCTGCTCTACTCTCTCCCGTTCATCAGCCCTTCAAAATATATTTTCCATCTGCTCCTTACTTCAACCCATTTGTTAGTACTCTTCCTCTTTCACACTTCTTTCCACCTTCACATTCACATTCAAACCTCTGAGTAGAACAGTTTCCTATTTTCAGAGTAATTTGCATTCATGTTTCCTTGAAGGTTATCATTTACCTCCTCCTTTTTTCTCATTACTAGTATCTTTATATGCTTCTTACTCTCAGTGTACTCCTGTTCTCTCTCATTTGAAACCAGTTCTTGCATCCACTCTAACCATTTCTTCCTCTTTTCTTCCACTACCAATTCTTGCATCCACTCTAGCCATTTCCTCCTCTTTTCTTCCACTACCAATTCTTGCATCCACTCTAGCCATTTCTTCCTCTTTTCTTCCACTACCAATTCTCGCATCCACTCTAGCCACTTTTTCCTCTTTTCGTCCACTACCTTTTAAGTCTCTTCTTCCCACCAAGCCTGTACCTCGCTGCTTATAAATTAACCTTGCGACACCACACAACGCTTTGGTATTTTTTATCAAGGATTCCTCTATGCATTTTTCAAGTTGTTGAGATCCACCTGCTGCCAATTCTTTGCTCCCAACTCGTCCACTACCTTCTCCCGGTACTCATCTGTCAATTTTTTGTTTCTCAGATTCTCCACTTTCAGTCATTTGCAGTAACTGTTCCTCTTTCTCTTTAACCATCTCGTTCCTCTCAGCTTAACTTCGTATGCCACAATCAGTATGTTCAGACAGAACTCTACATCGTCCTTTCACCGCCTTCGTCTCAGTAACATTTCCAAGCATATTTCTACAAGCACATAGTCAATCAGGCCTCATTCAACACTCCAGTTTCTGTGTACCATATATATTTGTGAGCGCCTTTATGCTTTAAAAGATGAAGTGCAATTGCATAAACGCGCGTCCTGACACATCCCGCAGTCCCTTTCCATCATCGTTCTCCCTGGGTACATCATAGTGATTCATTACATTATTCACATGACCGGTGTTAGTTCTTCCATTCATGTCATTCACCACGAACACTATCATTCCTGGGCCTCTCCCCTGTCACTCCATCAGAACCGATCCATTTCTGCCTTACTCCTATCGTCGCCGGGCGCATACCAAACAACCACTGCCATTTTCAACTTCACGAATTGGACTGTACCATACATACACCACATGTTGACACGTTTATAATCTTTCCCTCATTTTGCTACTCATTACTCATTGACAGTGCAATGCCTTCCTCCCGTCTTCCAGCCACATTCATACCTGATCTTACACATTTCATTTCCTTCCACTCGAACACTTCACACCTTTTCATCTTAGCTTCAAATAATGCCATCACGGCGCACCTAGCAATCTTAAACACATTCACAACTTCCACCCTCTTACTCTGCTCACTCACACCTCTCACATTCCACTCCACCATACAAATGTGCTCATTTTTCACGGGCCTAGGGCAGGCACTGAACTCTCTGGGGCTCCTTGAATTTTTGCCAGTGAGTTAAAAGAGAGTCTGAGAGAACGTTGGCCCAGCCAAACCTCCTCCCTTATGTCTACTCACGCAGAGAATGCGGAGTTATGGTTATCATCAAACGTCGTAAATGGTTTCCTGGGTTCCATGAAATCATTTGACTTGTTATTCAGTGTAGGTTTACTGTGGTTACCCGTGCACTGAATGGATGATGGATAGTAGCAAAATAAAATAATTAAGGAAATCATCTTATTGAAGGGGTTAAGTGTCGACCAGTGTTTCAAAGTGTGGATGTGAAGTCTGTGATTCATCTGCCCTTAAAAGATAAATTCGCGACCCAGAAGGCATACCTCTTGTGAGTGAACCCGTTTCCCTGTGCGTATTCACGGCACGTATCTGTGTCAACAAAGCATCTTATGATTGGGTTTGATCAGACTCGCCCTATACATTGCGTGTGGATCTAAAAAATGTGGCTGGATTCTGGAGCAGATCGATAAAAGGTCAAGGTCAAACTCGTAGGCCCGTGTCGCTGGGTCTCCTAGTAAGATGAATTTGATTATTATTGTTCTGTTGTGCGGGCAAAAATCACATGGTGTTTACTTGCTTAAAATACTGCTCATAAAAAAAAGAAAAAAGAAAAACGTAGGAGAGGACTAAGATGTTTTGTGTGTGTGTGTGTGTGTGTGTGTGTGTGTGTGTGTGTGTGTGTGTGTGTGTGTGCGTGCGTGTGTGTGTGTGTGTGTGTGTGTGCGTGCGTGCGTGTGTGTGTGTGTGTGTGTGTGTGTGTGTGTGTGTGTACGGATTAATTTACTGTTGTGCTTTTGTGAGGTAAAAATCCAGCTATAATCCTGAAGTGTTTACGTGCCAACAGCCGCAAGCCCGGCCACAACACGTAGCTGGGATAAAGCACACACACACACACACACACACACACACACACACACACACACACAATGACTGATCAACTACAAACACTTGCTCAAACAACTCACACAAAATTTCACCACACACATCAAACGCAAACACATACGCATTGTCATCGTCATCATTATCTCTCCACATCATCATTAACTTTAACTCTTTTCCACTGATGTATTTTGAAATGGAGTGAGTAAGATGCAAAATCAGTAACAGGAACATACCAAAGCACATTTTACATACTGTGAAGAACAAACTTAATTCAAAAATAAATGAATAAGTAAATATAAAGACAAATGACACCCTCGATAGCCGCACCCACCCCTGTTATTCTGTAGAGGTAAAAGAAGAATTATTTACTGGTCAGTCACATTCACGACGCTGTTCTGGATCATAGCTCGTCCCAGTACAACAGAATGTCCCCTTCTCTGCCCTGCTCCTGTGTCATATTTAGGGCTATACCAGCAGGACGCAGGTACGCGGTCGACTAAATGCAGGTCACACACACCTCAGACATACCACAAACCCCAGACGCACACCAGACACGCCAACACTACCCCAGCCCTCCAAAGGCCTGGATCCCATCGTTCAAAAAGGTACTATGAGTGAGTGGGTGAGTGAGTGGGTGTGTGAGCGAGTGAGTGAGTGCCAGAGTGAGTTACACATGGACATACGCTAGGTAGGCTCCACTCCCTCCCCCCACCCGGTGAGAAAAAAAAAAATGCAATAAATCCCGCTTAAAGAAAAAAGAATTACAGTACAACCAAATTCAATTCTATTATTATATTCGAACTTTATGTATTTTGAAGTACACGTACGTAAAACAAGTAAACAAACACACAGACAAACACACACACACACACACACACACACACACACACACACACACACACACACACACAAATCCTAAAGTCTTTGTACACTCGCTCCAGAAGTATCGGCGCAGACTGTGTGTTAAATATTATGACACACGGAACGAAGGACTCTGGAAATTGCGGTTCTGTCCTCCAACACGCAGGCATCCCAGACGATAAATGACTGCTATATCAGATACCTCTTGTGTCCTTCAAAATGAGTAGGGAATGGCCGTAAATGTTATAATATATACAGGTATCAACGGGCCGTCACTGCCACATGGTCGAATCATTCCGGAAGACATCGGACCCACAGTGCACATACTTTCTGGAGCGAGTGTACATGTCCACGTACACTTATAATCACATAAAGGGCACTGAGAGAGAGAGAGAGAGAGAGAGAGAGAGAGAGAGAGAGAGAGAGAGAGAGAGAGAGAGAGAGAGTCATTAGTTAAAACCCATATAAATTGTTCAGCGTATTTATTTTGTCCACTGTCGTGTAAGAGGTGTCATAGGGTGGCAAAGATGATGATGATGATGATGATGATGATGATGATGATGATAATGATGATGATGATGATGATGATGATGATGATGATGATAATGATGATGATGATGATGATGATGATGATAATGATGATGATGATGATGATGATGATGATGATGATGATGGTAACAGAGGTAAAGATGCTGATGATGATTATAAAGAGATGTACGATGACAGTGATTGTGCAAGTTAGGAAAGTGATGATGATGATGATGATGATGATGATGGTAGCAGAGGTAAAGATGCTGATGATAATTATAAAGAGATGTACGATGACAGTGATTGTGCAAGTTAGGAAAATGATGATGATGATGATGATGATAGCCGGGATAATGGTGACAACAACAATGACAGTAACGAAGGTGATGATAGCAATGATGGTTTTAATGATAACAGACAAGATAGTGATGATGACGATGGTGGTGATACTGGAGTTGGTGGATATGACATGATGATGATGATGATGATGATGATGATAAAAGTCGGGGAATAGTGGGATATGGGCGAAATCGTGGAACTCTTAACTCCTTGAATCCAAAGATAGTTCTCTTATTCTTGCTACCTCCAGACGATCTCTCTAAACTCCGCAAAGTCCCCAAGTAATAAATGGAACAACGAAGGGCATATCTGATTACTCTGGTGAGACAAAATGCTGCAAAGTCGAGTATAAGTGTAAAGATGAGTCTGCATAATGAGGGGTTACCATCTTTACTCCGATGATATATTTTTCATTTTACTTAGTCCAGTGCCAAGCAATTTTGTTTACCTTAGGGTCTTTAAGCGGAGGGGTCAATGAAGGTTGTATCTAACCCTTACTGTTCAACGAGTCTCTCTTAAGGTGAAGAAAATCGTCTGGTGAGGAGAAGCACAGAATATACGCCACTGTATTGAAAGAGTTCACGAGTCTGGTGAAAAAAATGGCGCTCTTTGTTTCAGATTTGTTAGGAGATACTTTCACTGATTTACAGACTGATTCAATGTTTTTGCGAAGAAAACAAACCTGCTTACTTATGAAACCGCGCCTCAGTGAAAAATAAAGGAGGCTTAAAAGTGTTGTTTGTCGACTGCACAAAGGGTTAATAAGACAGATGCACGATTTTTTCTATTAGTCCAATGTTTCCCTACAGTACGACACGCAGAAATCTGGATCGCCATCTGCCTTGTTGGGTGACCAGGGAGAAGGGGAAAACAAACCTCATCCAAGCCTGACACGGCCTGAGAATCGCACTCGAGGCCATCCAGGTGCGATCTGGATATTCAGCCACCGCACCATCGGCTTAGTTGTGATGCAGTGTTAATAATGTAAAGCTTTGCCAACTTGCCATCAGCCTCACTTTTCTTGATCGTAAAGCCTGACAAACCTAAATGCACGTTCCATTTGCGTTTGAACTTCTTTTCTGTCTGAGAGGGGGAGGTGCGACAGGTGAGGTGGAGAGTAGAAAAACGGCGGGAACACCTGGTGACACTGAGGTGGTAGGTGTGTTAACTGTGACCCTACCGTAGGCACAATGTAAGAAAGGTACAACAGATCACCTCACCTTCAGTCTACCTCTCCTCTTTTCGCCTTCCACTTCATACATACAATCTCCTAGTCAGTCTCTCACATTCTGTTCTCTCCACATGGCCATATCACCTTGGGGTACACTTAATGCATTCCACCACAACCACATCAGCACCACAAGCCCTAACTTCCTCATTCGTGTGTCTGTCCACATAACCCCACATGCTCCTCTCACGTAGCCCATTTCCACTGCCTCCTCTTTAATAATTAACAGTGGAAATGTACATAAACAAGATACATGAGAATATTAACATGTTATTTGCAGATATAAGCAGGTAGGGGACTGGTGAAAGATTGATAGCTAAGTCAACGAGAATATAGCCATCTGTTCGAGAGAGAGAGAGAGAGAGAGAGAGAGAGAGAGAGAGAGAGAGAGAGAGAGAGAGAGAGAGAGAGAGAGAGAGAGAGAGAGAGAGTCTTGCAATTGCAGCATCCACGTTTGCAACTATGCCTCAGGTGTCTTCAGAACATACATGTGTACGTACATAAACCGTACAGAAATACTCATATGGTAATCGTCGAACACACACTCGCACACTTATTTATACATACACATTTATGTTCATAGTCACACGTACACACAGCAAAAAAACTATCGTTACAGGGGGGTCCGATGTGTTTCATACTGAACAACCTGGCTGTCTCGCTAGGGTTGGTAAGCCTGACAGTGGGTGAGTTGCCAAATAGGACGAGGTAGAAATATGCATGTGAGAAGCAATGGATATAGCTTATAATAAATATGCAACAAACACACGCAGGGATACCAATGGAGGAGGCTGTTATCAAAAACCTTCATTCGTGTGTCATTTTATATCGAGCAGAAGGTGTAACGATAGTTTTTTTGTTGTGTGTACACGCTCATACACACGAACACGCATACCAGTACGCTCGTGGCCAAATACACATATATGCATACAAGGTCATTTGAACACTGGTACGAAGACACTCTCAGAATCACACACACACACACACACACACACACACACACACACACACACACACACACACACACACATTCATATTCATATACAAATATCGTTCTCATTTACATTTACATTCCTGTAAAAAAGTAGCACAGTTAGCATTTAGCAATTTTTTTTTTTTATAACATTAACACTCCCACACTTCTTTGAGTCTCAGTTGAATGAAATATTCCTAAGCAATTTATTTTGCTTATTACATTAATCCGTGTTACATAAAATCCTCCCAGTATCGCCATATTGCCATTCTTCAGCTACAGTATATCCAAAAATAAATCGCTTAGATATAGGTATTAGGTAGCTTCCTTAACCGACGAGAAATCGACCCCTCAGATATAGTACTAGAGTTGTCCTGGTCATGAGAGGGACAATAGTAACAGAATTGGCACACTCCGGTTCGCGTCAGCCTTTGATGTATATGCTCGTCTGGAGATAACAGTGAAGGAGCTGAGTTATCACAGTCATGACAGGGTTAGGTTGGGTTATATTTACACCCGCGCATACGGCAGTGCAATGCGTGTGTGTGTGTGTGTGTGTGTGTGTGTGTGTGTGTGTGTGTGTGTGTGTGGTGTCAGTCAGTCTGTTTTTTGTCTGTAAATGAATGAACAAGGTAAGTAAAAAAACAAAAAGTGTCAAATTCGGATAATAGTTCGTGGATATGTTGAGGGTCTTCCTTGGAGATTACCTCTTGTTTTTGAGAACAATATTTAAACCATGAGGGTCATCCAGCGTCTTAAACTTGTATAGTCTTAAACCAACCTTTTTTTTTTTCTTTTTTCTTTTTTTTAGGGATGGGAGTGAGGCTTACATGAAGTGGTTCGATTTTGAAAACAGCTGAGAAAAACTTGGAGGTCATAGATCAAGTTCAAATTTTTTACCCTATAACTCAAACAGTGTTGATTCGATTTGTGCAACACTTGATGGACGCTGAGGACCAGTTAGGGATGTCGAGGCTCGATTTTTAGAAAGAAGATCAAAGATTAAGGTTGCTGGAAAAGGTCAACTCAAGCATCTTTAATCCGATTAGGACCTAACTTTATGGGAAAGCTGAGAGTCTGGTAAAGATGAAGTAACTCGAAGTTGAAATAAATCAGTCTAAGGATATAACCACAGGACAGACTCAGATGTTCTACCCTAAGATCACCTGATGGGAGCAGGTGTTGCACTCTCAGAATGCCCCCTTTTGCTTATGATAAAAAAAGTGTTAGAAAAATAGCCAAGTATAGATTAGACAGTTTTTTTGCGATAAATTTTCCTATAAATATTTATCAGTAACAGTGATTGGTGTAACAACAATAGCGTCTCTGGCATCACACGTACCATAACCACCTCTGTCTTTATCATGAACAACAAAAACAACAACAACAACAACAACAACAACAACCACATGGCAACCACATCCATCATCATCATCATCATCATCATCTCAGTGATCATCACCACTAACAACAAACAGTAACCAAAAAAAAAATATCGCATGGAGCACAACAGCATGCACAGGACATAAAATAACACCACAAACACGACAGTGAAGAATACAAAAAAGTCAGCACAACACTGATTAACACAGCAAACACAGAAAAAGCACCACCACCACAACAACCAAAACAATGACAGATATAACCACAAGGAACAACCACATGACAAAAAAAAAAAAAACAGCAATAGCACCTACAACAACAACCACAAAAAACAAAAAACAACAACAATGCAACAAACACATCACCATCATCACTCAGAACCACAAAAAACAGCAAAGCAAAAACAACAAAAATATCAGTAGCAACAACAAAGGCAAAAAACACAACAACAAACAACAAACATACTGAAAAATAAGAAAACATCAAAGCAAGAAACAAAAGCAAAACAAAAACTAAAGCAACATACAACAACAAACAACAACAGCAACAAAAACAGCATCAAACACAACGATCCCCACTACCGGGACTGCTACCAACAACAACAACAACAACAACAACAACAAAGCAAAGGTCAGCCTTAATTCAGTTGTATGTAAATGTTTCTTGATTTGTCAACTTCTCTAGCTGTCTGCTATCTATCTATGTTTTTGTCTATCTGTCTGTCTGTCTATTTGTTGTTGTCTGTCCAACTACCAGCCTACATATCTATTTATCATTCTGTCCATCCATCCATCCATCCATCTAGCTATTTACCTGTCCACTAACATACATGCCCACTTATCTGTCTATCTCTCCAGCTATCTGTTTGCTTAAATCTTTACCTATACACTAATCTTAGTATCTGTACGTTTATCAGTCAATGTTTTTCTGTTTCTGTCTATTTGTCTTTTTCTTTTTCTTTCTACCTATTTATCTCTCCCTTTCCAATCGTGTAAAAATAACGTCACAGTACTGAAGTGGTCATCCTTTGTTTTGCCGCTTGTCACTACCCCTCTCTCGGCCACGGGTTTTCCAGCAGTTTTCCCTTACGACTTTAGCCAGCTGAATCACAGGGGCCTGAGCTACTGTCACCTTTTATCCTGTTCACGGAAGGGACAAATAAGTATTCTATTCCAGCCCACGTGAGGTGGTTTTATCAGTCTTGCGAAGCTGGATGGTATAATTTTTGGCGCCTCTCTCTATACAGTTACACGAGATTCAGCCTCTCTGTGTCTGTGCGTTTGCTTTAACTCCGGGCTATTTGTGGATCTGAATGGAACTTCTCAGGTGAATTCGTCTGCTTACTAAGAAGGTCTGTCACAATATATGCAATTTTCCATCCATGATTTTTTTTTGGGGGGTCAGCCCTCCCTCACTAAAATATAAGTTCTCAGAAACAGTGAGATGAGGCAGGTAAAGCTATGGTACCTTAGTACGTATTGCACAATGGTCTCTTATCCGTAATGCGATATTTGGGGAGCGTGATCACCTCCAATGATTTGTCATGGGTCTGTTCCCCTCTCCCCCCCCAAAAAAAAAAAAAAAAATCAGGAAGAGGGGAAAGTGAGCGCATGGATTTCAGTGAAGCTTCTCCAATAAGTTCCCCTGTTCCTTGGCAACGATTTCCATAATAAAAAATTTTCCACCATTGTTTTTAGGGGGTCACGCCCTACAAAACGTATAAAGATTACAAACTGCGGGAAGGAGGGGAGATATGGGATTAATATTTTAGTACATGTTGTTCAATGGACTGCCAACCGTGATGCGATATTTGGGGGGCGTGACCAGCCAGTGATTTTTGGAGGGGTCAGCGCCCCTCCAAAAAATAAATACCATCAGAAATTGGGGAAAGTGAGCACATGGATTTCAACGGTATCAGCATACCTACAGCAGGATTAGGTGTATGTGTGTGTGTGTGTGTGTGTGTGTGTGTGTGTGTGTGTGTGTGTGTGTGTGCGCGCCCGATCGCGCTCATATGGGGTTCATCTGTGCGCAAAGGATTAATATATTGTCAGGGACGGTCTTGCGTTGTTAGTTTTTTTTTTTTAAATCGAATAATAGCTGATTGAACTTAGTCAAATCAGGAAGGGCCCCAGTTAATAAAGGTTTCTGATAAAGATTAAATCCATCCCATTCGGTTAACAAATTCTCACCGATGCTCAATCAAATAACCTGGATCTAGTGCTAGGAAATGAAACAGAACAGAGTCTAATGATTGTCTTTCTTTCAGGGGAATATTTGGCAAATCTGGATATAATCATCTGACATCAGGTGGCACAGAGAACAAGCCAGAAGTTTAAGAGGCTGTAAACTGTTATACTCGAGGGTTATATTGCATGTGATCGGGGCAGTAGTTTATAGGGCTCAGGAGACTTTTCAGAAACCCATTCCTTTGCGATTTAATTTTCCTATTCCCTCGCACTGTCTTGTATGCTTTTTACATCACTGGACACAGTTTGCATCTATTAAATAACTGATACAAGAGGACACTCAGAGGTAATACACCAACTAAATCGCCAAGGAAAAGGGGTTACGGATTATCCAAAGCCACGCAGATAATATGATGCTCTTTACGTGACACTGTAGCCCTTCCTTAGTTATTTTATTTTACACAGAACACGTTAACATATTATTCATAGTTAATTATATCGTTTTATTATCGACACAGTTTGCACCAGTAACATATAATTGGGTTTTTGAGGAACGATATACGGAAGAAATCGCTATGGGGGATTATTATGAAATTTCCCGAGTCACTAGAGTACTCCCAAGGGTGAGATGGGGCGGATTGGTGGGTGGGATGGTTGGATGGGAATGATCAAATGATTGACTGATTGATTGGGAGGAAAATGCCAAAATTAGGCCGATACGACGACGAAGAATGGGTTGGAAGGGGGTGAAGAATGGGTGGGATGGGTGTGGAAAATGGGCGGGAGAGAGTGAAATGGAAGAGACGGGTGGGTGTAACTGACTGGTTGTATGACTGTGGAAAATGGATTTGAGGTAAAACAGTTGGATGGGAGCTAATGAGTGGGCGGGATGGGCGTGAATAGTGGGCGGCAGAGGATGGAGTGGATGGGAACAGGTGGGTGGAATGGGCGGGATGGGTGGGAGGAATATCTGAAATTAGGCGCAGTGGGTGGGATAGCTGGGCTGAATAGTTGTGCGAGATGAAATGACACTAGGTAGAGTGGGTGGGAGAAGTGGGCGGGATGAAATGACATAGGCAGAGTGGGCGGGAAGGGTAGGTGAGGGTGGGTGGGGTGTGAGTGAGTGTGTTTGAGGCACCTGTAGCGTGTGGTGCGTCGTGTCGTCCCCGCACCTTTAAACACCTTCACCCACCCAAGTCATTTCTGTATAGCCCCTCGCACCTCACTCTCACATCTTCCTGTCTCACCTCACTCTCACACCTTCCTTTCTCACCTCACTCTCACATCTTCCTGTCTCACCTCACTCTCACATCTTCCTGTCTCACCTCACTCACATACCTTCCTATCTCACCTCACTTTTACACCTTCCTGTCTCACCTGACTCTCACACCTTCCTGTCTCACCTTACTTACACACCTTTCTGTGACACCTCACTCTCACACCTTCCTGTCTCACCTAACTCGCACACCTTCCTGTCTCACCTCACTCACATACCTTCCTATCTCACCTCACTCTTACACCTTCCTGTCTCACCTCACTCTCACACCTTCCTATCTCACCTCACTCGTACACCTTCCTATCTTACCTCATTCTCACATCTTCATATATCATCTCATATCTCACCTCACTCTCACACCTTCATATCACTCCTCATATCTCACCTTCATGTCACTCATCTCTCACCTAATACACCTTCATATCATCTTCACCTCTTCAACTCACATTTTTTATAAACCCTCTCATCTCCCTTGTATTATCACATCACTTCTCAGTCAGAAAAAGTAAATACTCATCTCACGGCAGTATTTTCAGAGTGGTGAGATATATTTGCCTCGTTAACCCCTTCATTAATAGACATTATTGCGAAGTTTAATGAAATAATGAAGTATCTTAAGCAATTTATGGGATAAACGTTTCCATGATGAAAGTATTATAATTTTGTTATATTTGTCACTTAGAATTTTCACGCAAGATTGGTTGTGAAATATATGTTAGCTGTACGTGTGAGGTTCAAATATACCGGTAAATACAAATGCTGTTATACACAGCTGAGCTTAGGAGTTAACATGACATTAAAAGAAAAAAATACTAGTTCAGTAGAAAAAAGAACGCCAATAACAAAATCACTTAGAAAGCGCTCGGAGGGCGCATACCTCCGCCAATGCCATTGTCATGAAAAAGGATCCGGATCCGAATCAGTGGATATAGGATCTGGATCTGGATTCGGATCCGCCTGGCAATTTAATTATTTCTTTCGTGGTCTATGGCCATCGTTCCACAAAATTTTTATTGAAAACTTTTGGAGATATTGTGCGGGATACTTCGGATCCGGATCCGGCCCAAAATATAATAATTTCTTCCTTAGCCCATGGCCCACCTTTCCACAAAATTTAATCAAAATCCGTTCATAACTTTTTGAGTAATCCTGCCAACAGACAAACAAACAGACAAACCAACCCAGGGTAAAACATAGACTCCTTGCCGGTGGTAATTAGTAAATAAATCTGCTGAAGACCGGAAATTGCTATATATAAACACACGCACAAAAATATGGGCCATTTTTCTCGTCAGAATAAAGCCGAATGAAGTACGGCAGTTTGATCGTAGGAAAAAATTAAGATGAAATGAAAAAGACGTCTTCTCAATCAAGTGAACATATATTTACAGGATTATGCATTAATGTTCCACTGCTGCCTACAAAGCTGATCTGAATATTTCCCCTAATGTCCACTGTACTGTACAGCCATGAGCAGAAGTTCTGCAACAATCCTCTACTAGCACCGTGGTCTACTTTCTATATTTCTTATTCTTTTCGAAACGGCAGAGATTGTTCTTCCCTTTCATGTTCTTTTGTTGTCTGCTTCACATGTTCATCGCAAAAATAACTCATGTAACACCTTCAATAACCACAAACGACAGAGAAGTGTCGGCAAACTTTCACACATGGCTGCACGGTATCAGTTAAATGTTAAAACATACTTTTCAATGTGTCCTTTTAATATTCTCGTTTCTCTCAGACGCTCATAGTCAACGATTCTTCAAGGTGACTTAAGTTTGTATCTAAGCAATTCTGTTCTAATAATCTCCCCTTAATCTGGATGAAGCCATCTAAAGATAACACAAATAAACTATAGTCGAGTTCACACGAAAGAATAGACATCTGCCCGTCGTGTCCACTGTGCTGTCGAAGGCTGGTGACATGCTGCAGTTTTTCTTTTACTGTCTGATGCATTAATGATCAGTGCACTAGGCAGGAAGTGAAACAGTTCCACATCGCACCAGCAGCAGAGACACTACGGTACAACGAGTACATTTGTATTCGGTTGAACCTTGAAATACTTCACAACTCACTCACACACCTACACCTTATAACTTTGTCTGGCACAGGTACACTTGCTGACAGTAATTTTGCTCCGTTTTCAGTCGCACAATTGTGAAACTCTTACGTAATATTCTTTAAAGGTCCTGGGGTTTCGAACATTGATCACAAGGGTTTCGAAGGTCGTTGCTCACTGACACGTTTTTGCAATTAAGTGAATAAATATGTAATGTTAGTAATTATACCAACTTCTGGTGTGTGTGTGTGTGTGTGTGTGTGTGTGTGTGTGTGTGTGTGTGTGTGTGTGTGTGTGTGTTACCTACTTCTCCATGACGTGTGTGTGTGTGTGTGTGTGTTTTACCTACTTCTCCATGACGTGTGACTGTGCGTGTGTGTGTGTGTGTGTGTGTGTGTGTGTGTGTGTGTGTGTGTGTGTGTGTGTTTTACCTACTTCTCCATGACGTGTGACTGTGTGTGTGTGTGTGTGTGTGTGTGTGTGTGTGTGTGTGTGTGTGTGTGTGTGTGTGTGTGTTTTACCTACTTCTCCATGACGTGTGACTGTGTGTGTGTGTGTGTGTGTGTGTGTGTGTGTGTGTGTGTGTGTTTCACCTACTTCTCCATGACGTGTGACTGTGTGTGTGTGTGTGTGTGTGTGTGTGTGTGTGTGTGTGTGTGTGTGTGTGTGTGTGTGTGTGTGTGTGTGTGTGTGTGTGTGTGTGTGTGTGTGTGTGTGTGTGTGTGTGTGTGTGTGTGTGTGTGTGTGTGTGTTTCACCTACTTCTCCATGACGTGTGACTGTGTGTGTGTGTGTGTGTGTGTGTGTGTGTGTTTTACCTACTTCTCCATGACGTGTGACTGTGTGTGTGTGTGTGTGTGTGTGTGTGTGTGTGTGTGTGTGTGTGTGTGTGTGTGTGTGTGTGTGTGGTGTGCTGTCTTCATGTCACAGATGTGCTGTAAAATATAGAAACTTTTCCCATTATATTTGGTGCTGTAAATTGGGGAAACTGACAGATCCACAAGCGAAGGGTTTCAGGTTGCATCTGGCTCCTCTAGTCTGAAAAGTCTCCCCACAGCAGAATAAGCTTGTGGGAAGATAGCTTGTAAGAAGAAGTCTTGTCTCTAATACTTTCACCAACCTGTCATTTTTGCACAGCCCCTCTCACCCAACACACACGTACATATCACTCCTAATTTACGTGAGATTAACACAGTATTCCTTCGTTGCACGTTGGTGATGTTACAGAATATATCAGATTTTTTCCCCATACAACTAGTGGTGTAAGCTGGGGAAACTAGCAAATCAGCGTTACAGGTCGCAATATACAGTGATGTTAGCTAAGCCCCACTATAACTCCCCGGGCACCACATGTAGTGCATATCTAAAAAATTCAGCGGATTTAATTGAATAAATCAAAGACGTGGTCCTCAGCAATGAGATAAGAGCAAGCTTCGATATATGATCACTCTTCACCAACGCAACAATAGAGGGGGCCTTAGGGAGTACGAAGAAGTGTGGACAACATGGACGATGAAGAGCTACCATTACCATCTGACTACACCGAACCAATACCAATGGCTGTTAAAATCGAAACATTTACTTTCAGATGTGACTTTCTCCACTATCCCTGCACGCAACGAAAGGACCGAGTCTTAAGTTGTTACAGGGTTTTTCCTAAGGGTGCACAGCATTTCAGTAAATAGTTCACTGAGGAGGAGATTAGATACATAATAGAAGCTTTTAAGATGCTATGCTATCCTGTAGGCATATTGTTAAAACTATAATCGAAGGCAACTGTTATAATGTAAAATAAAAGAGATAATAATAATCAATTAAACGATGACAATAAGGGATATGTATCTGTCCCCAACTCAGCTAAAGCATCGGCTGAAAAAAATTACTTACAGAAAGCGGAGCTTAGGATCGCAGCATCCTCAGGACGTAAAGTAGGAGAAAAAATCAAAACAAAAGTGAAAGGAATTACAATGAAAAAAAAGTGTAGCATACAGCGTACCGTGCAGTGGATGATAGAAAACGTACAGCTTCCCCAAAAGGTGTCGACTCCTTTCCTCATCGATATAATGTGGCAGAATGGACGAAGGTTTCTGACTAGTAATTTTATACACCTGCATCATGTTGGTAGGCCTGCTCTCCTAGTATGGGAGAGTTGCCAGTTGTCAGTTTGACTCATGTAATAGTTACTGTGAGTCTGAGTGATCCATCTTTAGTTAAGTCTCTAGCTGGATGCCGTCTTGTGTTCATTTGCAGAAATATTAGGTCCAGGGGGGCCGATACTATTTTGAGAGACTGAACATAGGGGAAACAGGAAGAGGAATGGATACAAGGATAGCACAACACAAAGCAGATGTACGGTGTCACAGAGCATCTAAGTCCCAAGTGTTACATAGATCAGCAGTTTCATTTATCCAAGTGCGAAGAAGCTGCAGTCATGGAGGAAGATCTGAATAAACAAAAGAGAATGTTGGAAGCAGCTCACATTTTGTGTAAAAAATGTAACTAATCACTGAGAGAGATTTTTCAGCCTCTGTCTGTATACAGCAAGGATAGCGCTAATGTCACAATCAGGGGTGGGGAAGGCCGACGGAATTTTCATACAGGTAGCCAATCAGGGTACGACACGAGAAGAGGGAGGGAATTCCCAGGGGTATAAAGGTCTCAGCTCTATCAAATCTTGTTCAGACTCTATGAAGCTGGGTTCTGTGTAGCCCGAAACGAAGAAAATAAAGAATTCAAGCTCTAACCTGTCTCTCTTTCCGCCCCAACATTTCCACTTCTCGCAGCGGATCATCTACCTACCGTCTTATCTATCTAACTATCTATCAGAAATTTATCTATATTCATTCTCTCTATATAACCATACCATCTGCATACACATATTTATCTTGTTATCGATAAACTTCACAGTTTCACATGAACCATGAGTTTTTATTTCTTAGCCTATGCAGTCTAAGCAATCGTCACCGAGATTATTCCTTCACAGTTCCATTCCCAAAGCTCTCACTCCTGACCTTTCAAGCTGATGGCATACTATATTTGTATACACACGGCATGGAAGTGTTTGAAATGAATGTGGAGTCTGGTAGTCTGACAGGGTGAGAAATGACTCTGTAAGGCAGACGTGTGACAGCAGATGCAGCATGATGGAAAGGGCAGACCAGGGTGTGTTGAAGTGGTTTGTCCGTGTGGAGAAAATATTTGCAGGTATTTATGAACAAGATCTGTAAATAAAAAACAGAAGGAGTGCGAGTAGGAGGAGGAGAGGAAGGAGGATTGATATATTGATTGATTATTGATTGATTGATTAAGTGATTGAGGAAGAAGGAGGTGGAAGTATAATGTGAAAAGGATTATTGAATAGAGGTCTGAGTATCCTGAATGTTGAGATGGGTATACGAAATAAAGCAAATTGGCATCAATGGTTTATGGAAAGACGACAACCCATCAGTTATTTCAAACAGGCAAAAAATGACGCACCTGGGGTAAACCGTAACACTGCTGGACCTGTCTGTGGATGGTTTAAAACTGCTTTGTGCTTACCATTGTATACGTAAACTGGGCACTGTATGCGTTTGAATAAGGATGTTTTTCCCTTTTCGAGCACCAGCTGATTGTGGCGAAATACAATGTGTGTGTATTAAAAAAAAAAATCCACAAATACAGTCTGATTCAGCATGCAAACGAACAGAGTAAAATATAGTTTGCGTATATATTTGAAGATGTTTTAGAGATACACGCCAGTAAATAAAATAAATTAATGTTTAATCTCAGTCTGATCTGTCTTGCCCCATAAGGAGCGGGTGGGCTAGGACTAGGTTACTTAGTCCCGACATTTACGACGTGTGACCAGTCGCTTGTTCCTGGATGGCATCACATGAGCAACAAACAGCAATAATTCTCTTCAGATGTAATATCTTACAATATCGGTTGGAATGTCTAAACCCAACTGATCACCAGGCATTCATTTAGTTATATGGTTACCGCCCAAAGCAGTGCTATGTTGCAAGTAATTTCCTAGGATACAATAAACTAGTTGACTTTTCACTCAGTGCAGAGTCATGTGAAGGCAGCTCTGCATCAAGTGAGTGAATGGTAAATACCTCACCTAACACAATAAAGTAATAATCACGTATGTTTCCCTCATACGACCAGACCTACGCACAGGCAAACAGCACGTGAACAGTACCTCCATCTATCTATCTATATACCTAGGCTGCTTCCCCCAAGGAAAGGGAGGTAGCCGAGACAGGACGACTCACTCTCCATTTACTCATCCATTCAAACACATTCATTCGCATCTTAGCCCCAAAGGGGAGAACGGACAGATCCTCACCGCATCACACCGCACAAGGGTCAACTGCGCAATGCAAGCAGTGACATCCACAGCAGGGCCCGACAGCAGAACTGGTTTACCCCTGCCACATCATAACAGACCCATCCCCTTACCCGCACCTGACCTGACTAGCTGATCAGACCAAATGCGGGAGAATATCCATAATATCCAACATCCATAAAAACCAATAATCGTCGTGCGCGCGCGCACACACACACACACACACACACACACACACACACACACACACACACACACACACACACACACACACACACACACACACACACACACACACACACACACACACACACACACACACACACACACACACACACACACACACACACACACACACACACACACACACACACACACACACACACACACACACACACACACACACACACACACACACACACACACACACACACACACACACACACACACACACACACACACACACACACACACACACACACACACACACACACACACACACACACACACACACACACACACACACACACACACACACACACACACACACACCTTTCATATATTGTACATTATATAAATATATACATTTTTTTTTTTTATGCGAGGAAGAGGGAACCAAAGGCCATGAGCCCGCAATAACAGTTCCCTCCAAGAGAAAAACAAAATACAAGAGATAGCCAAATTCAAGATTTATTCATTTTGAGATGCCTGGACACACTGCGTTTGAAAGACTGGAGATCATAGGTAGCAGGAAATACAGACAGAGGAAGACAGTTCCAGAGTTGACCTGTTGCATAAATGAAGGACTGGGAGTAACGGTTAACTCTTGCATTAGAAAGTTGGACAGAAAAGGGATGAGAGTTTGCTGCTAGACGGGTGCTAAGCGCCCATCGTAGAGGTGGAGGAATGCATGCAGACAGTTCAGTGGAGCAATGACCATTAAAGTAGTGATAGAAAAGAGATAAAGATGCAACAGTGCGGCGAAGTGACAGAGGTTGAAGGGAGTCAGTAAGAAGAGGAGAGTTAATGAGACGAAAAGCCTTTGACTCCACCCTGTTGAGAAGAGCTGTATGTGGGGAGCCTCCCCACACATGAGAGTTGTACTCCACACAGGGGCGGACAAAACCCCTGTATAGAGTCAACAATTGTGCAGGGGTAAAGAAAGAATGGAGTCGGCTTAGCACATCCAATCTCTCGGAAGCACATTTTACAAGAGATGTAATATGTTCTTTCCAAGATAAGTCCCGAGTATATGAAACCCAGAGCATGTTCAAAGATGATGCAGGATTAAGCTGAATATTGTTAAACAATAGTGGGTATACCTGTGGAAGATTTTGTCAGGTTGACAGGTGTAAGAACTGAGTCTTAGATGCATTAAAAACAACAAGATTATCTTTACCTGATTCAGAGATACAAGCCAAGTCAGAAATTAGGTGTGCCATAGCCTCATCCCTTGTTTGTTGAAGTAACTGCTGAAATGGGCGTTGCGGGAACCGAATGGAAAGGTGAAGGGTGAAGTCATCAACGTATGAGTGGATAGGGTTAGATGTACAGCTTAGAAGGTCAGTGATGAATAAAAGGAAGAGAGTTGGTGATAGGACAGAGCCCTGAGGAACACCACTGTTGATAGATCTAGGAGAAGAACAATGGCCGTCTACAACAGCGGCTATAGAACGACCAGAAAGGAAGCTAGCGATGAAGGCACAGATAGAAGGATAGAAACCGTAAGAGGGCAGTTTGGAAATTAAAGATTTATGCCAGACTCGATCGAAAGCCCTTGAGATGTCAAGTGCAATGGCAAAGCTTTCGCCAAAGTCCCGAATGGAGGATGACCAGGAGTCTGAAAGGTAGGTGAGAAGATCGCCAGTGGAGCGTCCCTGACAGAACCCATACTGACGATCAGAAAGAAGGTTGTGATAGGAAATATGCCTTAAAATTTTTCTATTGAGAATTGACTCAAAAACTTTTGAAATACAGGACGTTAAAGCAATTGGACGATAGTTGGAGAGTTGGGAGTGGTCACCCTTCTTTGGGACTGGCTGAATGAGAGCAAACTTCCAGCAAGAAGGAAAGGTACAAGTTGACAGACAAAGGAGAGAGAGTTTGCCTAGGCAGGGTGTAAGCACAGAAGCACAGTTCTTGAGAACAACAGGAGGGACTCCATCAGGTCCATATGCCTTGTTAGTATTGAGGCCAGTGATGGCAGAAAATACATCAGCTGAAGAAATTTTAATGTCAGCCATGAGGAATATATAAATGGGACGTAAACCGTCTGGAAACCCTAGTGAACTCTTGCGTCATGGGATCCGGAGCTTCGATTTCTGTGCCCTGTTCACAGGCCAGGATGACGCAAGGAGGCTCATAGCTTAAACTCTCTCTACCCAGGCTCTCACAGGCCTCTCACCATTCCCGCACTGCTCTCCTTTGATTTTAACACTCTCCTGGGAGGCACAGTTCTTGCGTTCTGTTCCAGTTAAGGCTATTTTGTTTTTCTTTATATATCTAACAGTGGTTCATAGCAGCCCGAGTGTTAATACTGATACCATTAGCTCTCTTAAGCTCGGGGCAACTCATGTATTCTTTTAAAGTTAAGGCCAAACGATTTTAATTAGACGAGAGAGTCAATGGAGTCTGGGTGAGTTAACAGCCCTTTACAGCTAACATATCATTACCCTATTTTGTATATATATTTACGTTCTATATTTATGTTTCTGTGAACTTTTTTCTTCTGTCGTAGATGACAAAAGAATTTCATGGAACCTTACTATTACATGTGATTAATACTCTCAAGTCTATACTCAGTCGTAGCTGAATAAAATCGTCTGGTGTTAAATGGAATAGTATACTAGAGTTCTCCTGAGCATGAAGGGGTTAATGGCATTAGCAGGCTATTAACACTCGGCTTCTATAACTGATCCTCAGGTAAGCATTTTCGTCCGCGTTGTTTGGAATAGAATACGGCATTTTTCCTGACGGTGAGAATTACTGACGATAGCATTCTCAGGCCTGTATTCTCGTCGGTTTAGGAGGTTCCCTGGCACCTCTTCCGCAGCGATTTATTTATGGATATGGTTGGTTAATATCCATTTGTACGTTGTCTATGCAGAGTATAGCGACATTACAATGGTTTAATGTAATAGCAAGAAGGAGAATAAGGTGTAATAAGCAAAATAAGTCTCTTAGGAAAGGGTGTTGGGGGACTTCCTTAACCGACAAGCTAGGGCCTCAGAATCCTATAACTCACTCACAGCTGAATAAATCGGAATTGTGTCTGGCGGAAAACGATACAAAAGTTGTCCGAGGAAACAGTATATTCTCTCCTCTCGTGAGACTATTTCCCTGGATCGGGATACACAGACGCACTTACTTTCAATTTCCTGGCGCAACTCTGGGTTTGATTTGCAGGAAAGACTAGGATGTTGTCGAATAGTCCTCTGTCTCCTGTTCTAGCTCCTAAAATAGATCTTACATATGAGACGCAACTAACTGCAGGTAATAACTGTTTTCTGCAGGAAGATCAGGAAAAGCAGGGTAAAATCCTCCCTTGTCTAGTCCCTTCTGTAGAAACTTTTGCAGACGAGCATTAATGTGTTTGTGAATCTCGCTTCTGGTTTAATCTTGCTGCTACCATGCTTTCATTTGACGGAACTGGGATATTCTCAGAGACTGAATACTATCTCGTGGATGCGTAAAATTCACTGAGCCGTATTTATGAGAAAGGAATGAATCACCTTAGTTACTAGTCAACGCTACCTGGTATTCACGAGGAGTCATGTAATTTTTCCTTGGGGGTTGGGGGATGTCTGTATGGTTCGACCCTATTTCATACTGACTGTCATGTTAAAGTGTGTGTGTGTGTGTGTGTGTGTGTGTGTGTGTGTGTGTGCAAAGTAAAGCAGCTTTTAACAGATTTTCGCAAACTCTGATGAAAACAGAGGGACAGAAAAAGGGGGCGGCTTTTTGCCCGTCCCCACCCCTGAGGAGCTCGGGGACGGGAACTGTTTTCACTCTGTTTATTTGTTTGTGTCTGTCTGTCTGTCAACAACTTTACGTAAAAACCACTAGTGCGACTTTGACTAAAATTGCAGAGATGAT
The DNA here is from genome assembly GCF_032717465.1 of Coenobita brevimanus. Classification (NCBI taxonomy): domain Eukaryota; kingdom Metazoa; phylum Arthropoda; class Malacostraca; order Decapoda; family Coenobitidae; genus Coenobita; species Coenobita brevimanus. Next base: position 29,518,580 of record NC_137030.1, on the reverse strand, counting down.
GGGCTATAACCTTCTGATCACCTGCATAAATTTTGAGCCAAATTGGGCCAAGGCCCAGGAAGTAGGCCCAAAAAGGGTAAAAATACTGGGTCGGGTAAAAATCGTTTTTTCGACATTACTCCTTTCAAATTCGTCACATCGACATGAAACCAAAACCTAAAGGCCCATCTTTTAAATCTGCATCCTATAACATGCCTCATTGCATCAGGAGGGTCACCCCCCCGTTAGCGGTAGGGGGGTCAGTGTCAGGTGGGTCGGGCTTAAAATTTCAAATGGGCATAAAATCGTCAAATTTCACCCGATTTATTCCAAATTTGATATGTGACATCTTTGACTAGATATCCTGTTGTGTTTATACATCAGAACTAAAATGACTGTCGGGAAGGGATTTGCTGTGCCTTAGCACTGCTTCTTCTTGTTTTTGAGAACAATAGGTCACCGGACAGGTTGTTGGGCTAGGTCAAAGTCTGACCTAGCAATATCAACTTACACGTATTTTTCTGATTTAGACCAAACTTTGTGGAAAGGCAGAAGACACTGGAAGAACAAAAGGTTTCGATTTTGTGAATAATCAGGTAAAGGTTAACGTCACACGGCAGGGTTAAAATTCGAATCATGTGTGAATAAAACAGTTAAAACAATTTTGACCCGATTTGGATCAAGCTTTTTGGAAATGTTGAGGATCAGCCGAGGAATTGGTTTCCAGTCCTGGAAGATAATAAGTCAAGGGTCAAGGTCACATGACAAGTTCGATTTAAAGTTTTTATCTGATCTACGCCAAACGTTGTGGAAGGCTTCAGATTAAGGAATGGGTAGAGATAGTCGATACTGAGAACAATCAAAGGTCAATGTCAAAGAGAAAGGTAAAAAAAGTCAAGGCCACAGGGCAAGGTCAGCTCAAACAGCTTTCAACTGATTTAAGCCAAACTTGGTGGAAGTTTTAAGTGTCGGACAAAAGAATGAAGTAATTCGTTTTTGAGGACATTTGGTGGAAGGTCAAGAATATTGGGCAGGGTCAAATGATCGACCCTAAGATTAACCGGTGGGCACGGGTGTTGTACTCTGCGTGTGGGCCTTTTTGTTATTATTTTTTATCCTTTTGTAAGAAGATGCAGTAAAGTTGCAATGTTACAGTTACGTAAATAATGGCGGGCTAGATGTTGATTTACTGTAATTAAGGAATAAGTGATAAATGATGCCAGTAATACACAGTGTGGGTCACATTATGCAGAGGGAAATCAGTTAAGGCAAAGAAGGTCATGGACAGATGAAACAGTGGTTATTATTATTATTTTCATTTTTAATGAAAAGTATGTATTTAAGAACAGTAGTAAAAAAGACAGGGCTAAAATGACTGACATGATCGTTATTATAAGATACAAAATACGTACAATCAGACTTGCAGTCTAAATAAACTATCCAATATTCCTGCATAATACTTATCTGTAATATCTATGTTTATTTATCTACACCTGCCGTCAGTATATATATCTATGTATCTATCTGTCTGTCTGTATACTGTATATATCTATGTATCTATCTGTCTGTCTGTCTGTATATACAGTATATCTATGTATAGTATGTATCTGTCGTCTGTCCATCTATATTAATTTAGCAGCTGCAAACAGCAATACTTTAACCCCTTCAACACAAGGCTTTCATTTAGTTCAATAAAATGATCACATGTTGCCCAGAAACAAGTAATTGCTAAATGGGTTGCATCATATTAAAGAGGATCTTGAAATAGTAGAAGGCATTAACCTCTTCAGTAGGATAAACATTATTTCTTTTTTTCTTTTTTCTTTTTTTACGTGACTAAAATCAAGTCACACTACTCAGAATAAAAAAAAAAAAAAGTAGACTGTTTTGGTAGTAAAGTGAGAAAATTATACTAATGAGGTTTGGAGCTTCTACAACACTTTCCTGTCCTCCTCATTGAATGGCATTTAGGTTTAAAGATTTTTATGAGATTTTTTTCACTTGTTTTTCCCCAAGCTTTTAAAACATACGTAGATCAAAAGTCTATAAATTGTCTAAAAACTGTGAATAAATGTTGCTGAAGGTAAAGGACTGGTTTTGGAGTGTGACTGACGAAGTATGTGCATCTTAGACTAACACATTGTATAAATCTTAATTTGCTCTTTTTGGTGGCCTAATATCTTGGAGGTTTAAGTAATAAGCATGGCATCACAAAATTCCTGTAGGGTGACAGCTTCCATGCGTTCGTAAATTACTGTAATAGAGGGAAGTTTCATGGCTTCCTTTTTGCAGAAACATATACCAGATCATCGAACTTAAATACGTTTTCCAGTTTCTTTTCAGACGCCGTCAGAAGCAAGTCACTCAAGCGATCATTGGTCACTAGGTGTCTTAAATACACTTTGATGGAACTCAGAAAAAGCCGTCCAGTGCTGGCTCTACTAACTTGGAGGGTAATAGCTGCTTTAACTGTTTTCAATATTTTTGAGTAAGCACACTGGAGTTACTACACGCCATCCACTTTACGTTGGCCTATAATTACATCCCTGTTTCTTGAATACTGATTTATAACAACAGTTCAACACCAGAATACATTGTTAGTCAATTAGAGGTGATGCAGAAAAAATGTAGAACCACAGTACTGTCTTTTTTGCCACTGAATACGAGAAACAAGCCCCCAAAGGACGAAAATCTGTGCCAAGTTAAAGTGAGTGGACTGTAGGTTATCACATAATGTTGACTGTTTGGGGTATTTAGACCTGCTCAAGGCTGTGTGTACTAACGCCAGCTCATACCGTAAGGCCGCGGCTGCTGTGGTCTCCATTTGAGGGTCGGCTTTTCGTTATGATCGAGCGTTTCCTGTACCATGATAGGATACCGTGAAGGTGAGTCGGAGGTGAACGGATTGTGTTTGGGGGAAACTTTCTCCGCTCAGCTGAAAATGTGTATCCAGTCACAACGCAGGATAATTCTCTCCCCAGATCAGGTGTTCTTAAAGCAGTGCCTCGATACCTCAACCGGGTATCGGAATTGGTTCTTGGGATGTATCCAGAAAGGCATCTTGAAAAAAAAAAAAAAAAAATACACATATGGTACCTACCCAAGAAAATTTTTGTATGAATGTATCTTATTGAAAAAAGTATTCGTATTATTCAGCTAATTTTACATCGCCAATTTCTTTACTCATTTTACAGGAAAATGGAAGTGAAAGGAGTAACAATATTAGAGAAGGGGTATCAGGTTGACCTGGAGTTGAGCCTCGGGGTATCAGGCCCGACAAAAGTTCAAGAGCCACTGCACTAGAAGCCTCAGTCAATCATTGTGTTGGAGACACTGAATACCATTTGAGAGAGAAAAAAAAAAAAAAAAAAAAAAAAAAGGAAGCTCACTCACATGGAGATAAAACATACTAAAATATGATATTTTTGGAGATGAAGAGTGAGCAGAAATCATACTTCACTGCACAGTTGTACAACACTACTGTACATTTAACGTAGAGCTAATACTGTATGCCGCTAATGTTCATAAGTATACAGTACTCCTGTACACTGCTTACACCATACACTGCGCGCACTGTGCAACTACTGCTCGATTACTGTGCAGTTGTACAGTACATTATACACTCCAACACTACTATGCATTGTACACTACTTTACAATATTATACAACGCTAATAGTAAACGCTACCTTACTAAACAGTACACTATTTTACAACACTACACCGTGCACTACTTTACAGTACATTACACTGTACGCTACTGTACAACACCACTATATACAGCGCATTGCTGAACATTATACCTCTCACTACAGTGCAATATACTGCTGCAAAACATTGAACCGTATGCAACAGACTGAGATATTCTAACAGACTATGCTGAAAATTAGACTGATCAGTCATACTTTTAGTGTGTCGATCACCAGCCTGACGCTGTATTAAGTGACTAGAAATGTCTTTCCATTCCTTTCCTCAAATATCAGTAAAATGTATTTCATTAATGTTTTGCCATTTAAATGGAAGTTTCTGTAAAATGCCAGCAGTAAGGCAGTAACAAGAATCTTCAAAGAATATTCTAGCCAAGGAATGGAATCTAGGTAGACATGTAAATCTTCCGTTGCTTTGACTGCTTGGACTAAGGAGTTCGGTGTTCCATAGGGTGATTCAGTATTTTATTTCAGCCGATGACCTAAGAGATAAAGAAGACTGATTAATCATCCATCACATTAGAGTCTGACAAAACACAGGATGTCGGTGAGATAGTTGGCTCAGTGATTATAATGACCAACTCTGTTTCCTGATTCTAAATTAGGGAAGTGGCTGAATAATGAGTTTCCCTACCGTCTGAGGCTGATCATGCAACGTCCTAAAAGGGGAAAACACACTTACTCTGCAACTGGCATTGGAGGTGGCACTGGAAGAGAATGACATGAACTATCCACAATAAAAAGCAAATTCTTCAGCACAACTATTTTCTCTATTAAAATGGTATAAGCAGGGTAATCCAGGAAAGATCTGTGCATTTTGATGTTTCTATAATTCGTTAACTGGTAATGGAGGCATTCTTGAGGAAAACCGATGCTATAGCATTTTTACTCTGACATGGCCCAGATTTTCGCTCTTTTGCAGCTTATTTCACGTAGCTTAGTGATAGAAAAAAGACAATACTATGGCTCTACGTTACCATAGCACTTCTTCGTGACTAGCACCATATTCTAAGCTTAAATCTATTGCTACAACTCACCATTCAAGATGGAAAGCTGGCAATTTTAGGGTAAGACTGAAGAAAAACAATATTCCGAAAGGACCCTCCAATCAAAAAGTATGTGAAGTCATTATGGTGGAGGGACGCTGACTGTGGGACTGATTTATACGGCAAAGACCCTATTCATGCGATCTGACTAAAGTTCAGCTTTTATACTGAGAGCAAAGGGTATCCATGACAAAGACACACGGACAAACACATAGAGAGAAAGTATTGTGGAATTATTTAGTTATTTCCTACTTGTGAATGTGGAATGCACGTACCAGTGAACTAATTGATGGAGATATCCCTGAATAGAAACCTGGACTAATGATTGATTTAGACGTACCTTATTTTTCTGCTGCATGAGCTTGCGACAAAAATTTAAGCTATTGTTATTATTATTATTATTACTACTACTACTACTACTACTACTAACCTTCTAGACTGCAGCCTTATGTTTCTGCGACACACACACACACACACACACACACATTAATTTTACATGCAGAATCTGTATAGCTGAAGACATACATGCACACACAGGAAAGTGTAGACGTTTCGGAGTATATACACATAAATATCCAAAATAAATAAATAAATAAAATACCCAAAATAAATAAATAAATAAATTTTCTTATGCACACCTTCAAATTACACATTGTATATAGTACATAAACCCATAATTTACATGTACTTACTTAGTACTTACCTATTGTACTGTACACAATCACACACATGTTGAGAAGTAATATATATGTCCACAGTATTTACACACAAAACTATATCTATCTATTTATCTATCTATCTATCTATATACGAACATAACATACAGATATATAAACGAAGGAGAGAGAGTGAGCAGACTGAGGCAGTAAGATGACCACAGGGGATGGACACTGCCTGCCGTATTGATGTTACCTTCACGTCACTAGCCAGGCTGTTTGATATACGCTATGTTCGAAGTTAGGTTGCTATGCACTGTTCTTAGTTATAATGCTATATGTTATGTTCAAAGTTATTTTACCACAAGTTACGTTCTAACTTTTGCCGAACGTTATATTGTAAACTATGTTGGTACTGTATGCTACAATCTAATTTATGCTGCAATATTTTTTTTTTTTTTTTGTGCGTTCAGAGTTATGGCACTATACTGTATATATCAGGTTCTTTGTTGTGCTCTGTGGTAAATTACGTGTTATACTGTGTGGTTTGTTAATTTACTAATGTTATCGTAATGCACATTTTCTTGTTACCTTCACAGAAACCTTTCCCTGTTCCGTCACATTGAGTTAGGTTCTATAATCCTTCGTCTGGCTGGGGTCTTTACTATCTTCAGTGTCACTTCAGCACACACCATATTATTCTTCTCTTGTGTGTTATTTGTTGGTGTCATTGTGTTGTCAGTTATTTAACTTATATTTCTATGTTATCTTTACAAAAAAACAAAACAAAACAAAAGCAACAGTTACATTTACGAAAATTCTCTCTCTCTCTCTCTCTCTCTACTTCGCAGGGAAACCGGCATTGCCCAGGTAAGAACTGTGACCGTATATATCGACATTCCCTGAGGCCACCCCCAATGGGAGACTATCCCCGAATTCCTATTTTACTCACTGGACCTATGCTCATCCTTGACCCATTTTCCCAGAAACATATTCCCCATGGGCATATTCCCATCATGGACCTACTCAACCCATGAACCTATTTTTCCGCTGTCCACTCACCCACCGACCCACCCTGCCTATCCACCCGCCCACCCACCCTACTACTCTCCGTAAAACCTATATTCTCACTACACGCTCACCCATCCTGCCCACCCACTCTCCCACTCACGCTGCCCCACCCTGTCCAAACATACCTGGTAACCCACCCAACCCTAATCACCCACTCGACCCACCTTGTCTGCTCATCTCGTTCACCTGCCCACGTAGCCGACCCGTTGTAATATTGATGTAGTTGTAGGGGAAAGTTAAAATTCTATGGCAAATTAATTCCTAAACTAAACCATACTGATTTGAGTAATGTCGATTAGTTATAATTTTGGCCACTTTAGCAACTTTAAACCACACAAATATATTCACTGAAAAAAAAAGAAAAAAAGGTAGAGCCTTTGGGAACCCTCTAGACAGATCTCCCTTAATTTCCAGACAGACAGGCAGAGAGGTATACCTTCAAAATTAAAGTGAGATAAATAAATGCACACACAGACAAACACAGAATATATTAAGCACCACCAACACACACACACGTTATAATGCATAATTATATCATGCTCAAAAACACACACCACACATACACAGAAGACACTATACATACACACGGAACATTGATACACTGGCATACAGACAGATACATGAATTTTAAACTCAAAAATATAAAGACAGAAATTATATTCACACACACACACACACACACACACACACACACACACACACACACACACACACACACACACACACACACACACACACACACACACAAACAGCAACACTCACTACAAATGCATACAATAATACATGCAGAAACACAAAGGCACACAGACACACACACACACACACACACACACACACACACACACACACACACACACACACACACACACACACACACACACACACACAAGCCACCGTCAAAAACATCAACACAAGAGATAAGAAAGGTAAACGTACTAATCATTCCCACATATATCTCCTTCCCTTCCTTCCTTCTTCCACCTCTCTCTCTCTCTCTCTCTCACCTCCACACAAAAGCATCCAAAACCATCAAAACAGCATCAGAAATCATTGTCAAAATTACACCGGAATGCGTACCTTCACTTTATAGGTTTACTGGGAGAACTGTTGTGATAAAGGAGACAGAAGCTTCCATCATGAGTTTTTTATCTTTATTTTTTAGTTTATTTTTCCTTCCAGATTTTTTTAAGTGTTCATTTTTTATTTATTGGAAAAAAAAATCACATACTATTTTTTCTAATTTTTTCTTTCTCCAGACGATTTCATTCATCACAAGAAAGACCTCGTATATTGAGTGTGTGTGTGTGTGTGTGTGTGTGTGTGTGTGTGTGTGTGTGTGTGTGTGTATTTTAGCTTTTAGTCCCAGGAGGTTGAGTGTACGAGCAAATACTGGTTCAATTAACCCTCTCATGGTCGGAACAAGATTATTGTTAATTCCAGCTAACGCCAGACGATTTTATTCAACTGAGTACGAATTATAGGACAAAGATGTGCTAATACTAACATAATTATTCCTCCTTCAGCTAACTCCAGACAGTTATATTTAGCTGAGGGGGATTATAGGAGTCTAATAGTTAATCCCTTCCACACAGTGACGCCTCAGCTAACAGTCAATTTACTACTTTCTTCCTCCACACGTTTGCATTCAAGTTTGCAATGTTCGGTGCAATATTACGTTGTGGTTTGCCTGTCGACCTTTCAGTGGGGTGGTCCAGCCACTTTAAGGTTGCAACAAGTACTAGATGTTACCTGCTTGTTCTCTAGCCTTGACCCACCTGACGATTGTAATTACCTTTGACATAACCTAGCAGAGAACAGGAGGTCACTGGGGTAGTTTTTCTTTTCTATGTAATTTTTTTGAGCACTTCGCTACCACATGTCACCCAACTCAAACAGAATCGTCCGGAGATAGCAAGAATATGTTGCAAGGGACGGTCATCGACGTGCAAGGGTCATTGTTGAATTCTTTGAAGTGTACGTTGCAAAATTACAATGTGGTTTAACCCGTCGACCTTTTACTGTGGCAGTTGAGTCTCTTTAAGGTTGCAGCAAATGCCAATTACTACCACGATAGTTATGAGGAGAGATGGGTGGATGGAGAGGGAGACCAAGGACGAGGTGGAGAGATAAAATGTCATATTCTAAGCACCTTTTGAGATTTCGTGACATCTCTTCCTAGGCGGTTTATTTTGGACACAATATCCAAATATGGGCGCGTTATTAATGGGAATTGTGATCGGGAAGACAGCATTCAAGGGAAGCTGAGGCTTAAATTACAAAATAAATAAACAGGGAATAGGTGTTACGAAGACCCCTACATGGCCGGGTGCGGGAATCCTGTATATAAGGATAGGGTGGCGAGTCGCGGGAGTGTATGGGAGTGTGATGGTTGGGAGACGAAGGAGGAGGCGACGAAAGACGAGGTGGAGAGATGAGGTGTGTGATTCCGTTAGGTAAGGTGGCTTGTGTGTCGTGGGAGGAGGGGTTGTTACTGGGTAGGGAGAGTAAAGTGGGATGGAGGAGGAAAGCGAGACAGAGAGCAAGGTGGGTAGGGATGGTGAAGGTGCGAGCGTGTGTACAGTACAGTATGATAGAGAGGAAGGTAATGTCATGGGACGGGGATTCACACTGAGTAGGGACTTGTGTGTTTGTTGTCGACGCTACCCTTCAGAGAATACGACGTCAGGCAGTGGACAGACAGATAGATACAAAGACAGGTAGACAGATAGACAGATAAATAAACAGGTAAACAGATAGATAAACATAGATATAAATAGACAGATAGTAAAGTGGTATGATACAAAGATGGACAGATAGATATCCGGTTAAACAAGGTAGAGAATGTGGATGCAGGTATGGAAGGATATGTTCTCAAGTGTTTCACCACAAGAACGTCTTTTTATAGATTATTTTTGCCATCTCCAAACTAATATATTCAAGTTCAGAGAGCCTCAACGAGTGCAAAAATTAACCCAAAAATAACTTATCAGTTTGGCCTCTTCATACAATTTCACAAAACCTATGGAGGGTCTTTGAAGGCAGAGGCTATATCTAAACCATGTAGCTTGAAAAATTGTCGCCTGTGCAGAAGGAAACTTTGTGGACATAGAAAATAAAATAATAAAAAGATGTCCTCTGGCTTAAGGGGACAACACAGTCAGGTTTCTGTGACTCACTATCAGCCAAAACACACACACACACACACAAACACAAACACACACAAAAACAATGCCTGCACCCACCCCCCACACACACAATCATCTGTCATTAGTTGAATTAGAATGCTAGATTTGGTATAGCCATGGAAGGGTTAACTTATGTCCATTCATGTATATTTCTTGCCACTGAAGGTCATATGCTTAAACCTGAAATCGGAAAGTGGAATACAAACACCTTATTTTTGACGGTATTTATGTAACACCTGTCGTTATTACGTTTCATCAGCCTGCATCCCATACTACAAAAAGCAGTTAGCACCCACACAGGAAGCCCAGATACGTTCCATAATTGTCAGGTACTTAAAAAATCATCGTCAGAATTTTGGGGTCTGCATCCCACTTATTGATATCAGGTTTAATCATTTGACCCTAATTTTCTGTCTTTTGGTATCATAACTATTTCCATCACATCATCGTCCAATCCTCACCACTCTTGCCCTGCTCTTACATTCCTTGCTCTAGCCTTTCCTTCTTCTACTTATGTTCTCTTCCTTGATATCTTTTTCTCGTATCCAGACTTAATCCTTTAACAATGATAACTTTTTACCTCATCTTTGCTACGTCTAGACAGATTGGTTCCGCTTGGGATTGATGTAAGGAAGGGATGATAGAAGGTGATTGAGGTGAAGTCTAACTCTTCCAGTTCGAAAAGTCTTCTCCAGATCAGAATAAAATCGTCTGAAGTTAAAAAGAGAGAGAGAAAAAAAAGTATAAATACCTCCTCGGTGTAAAGCAGTTTATTTCTCTCCCTTCCTAGCATCAACATTTCCACGTTTTCATTGCGGCATTTTCCGCACCTCAGTTACAAACGTACCTTGCTGCTCTTGTATTCTCTCTCTCTCTCTCTCTCTCTCTCTCTCTCTCTCTGTGTCTGTCTGTCTCTCTTTCCTATATGTCTCTCTTATCTCTGTCTCTGTCTCTGTCTGTCTGTCTCTCTCTCTCTCTCACTCCATTCTATTCTGACTGGCTTCATCCTTTCCTGACATGAATATTTCCTCTCCAACACAGTCCTGTCTTCAGCACCCCAACTCTAGTAATTTCTGTTTCATTTTCACACTTGTTCCACCTCTTATCACTTCTCTTTCCTATTCTACCTGTGTTTAGTGCTTTACATGGCTCTTGGCACCTATTTAACCCTCTCATGCTAAGGACAGTTCTATTATTCTATTCCAGTTGATGTCAGACTATTTTATTCAGCTTGCATAGAAACTGGAGAGGCTTAATATTTCTTTTCCTATCAAAAGCATTTTCATTCCATCGCTGACAATTATTACCCAAAATCTTAAAGCCTCTTCATGCTATTTCCATTCTCTCCTGTTCCAGTTTTCTTCACCCCTTTCTATTCTGTATTTCTATTTTGATTTGGTTTCATTCTTATCTATAATCTTTTTACTTTAATATTAATCAGGATTGCCCCTGTAACCCCATCTTACTGTTATTATTATTCTCCTTTGTGTCCCTTATTCTGCTTCATGTGGCTTACTTCTTGTCCCTTCTCTTCATAAACAATGCCACTTCAACACCGTCTTACCTATCTTTCTAACCCTGCTCTCACCTTACTGCTTCCATTTATTCCCCCCTTATCGTTATCCTCCTTTCCCTTTCTCCTTTCCTCTTTCTTCCAGCCTCTCTTTTCCATCATAGAAAATTCGCTAATGCTATGTTAGTATTTTTATTTTATCTGTACTTTATACTTCCATTCTATCTCTTATTCTAGTTGTATTTCATATCACATTTCTCTTTCCTCAGTTGGTTCGCACATGTTCTTTCAACAGATTGTTCCATTCTAACATTACCTCATCCCCTTAACGCTACCTTGATATTTCTACGTTTATCACTTCCGTCATTCTATTTCTGTTCACGTTTCCACCTATCTCTCGTGTTTTATCCCAGTCAGATTCCAACTTATAACTTTCTTTTACGGTTGATTTTGCACACATTTCTGTTTTATCTCTTCCTTCTCTTCGCGCTACCTTTTCTGTTTTTTGTACTTCTGTTGTCTGGAACGTTTTAAGTCATTTGTATTTCATCCAAGTTACGTTCTTCCTAACCAATGTGTATTCTAATGTCTTCTAAATCTAAGGTCTTCTGCGTAGATCTGTTCGTCATATTTCTAAATATTATGTATTGATTAATGGTCGGTTTTATGTCCACCTTTCCGCTAATATAACTTTCCGGTATAAAGACTACAATTTACCATTTTTATCCTAGTCTACCTTCTAACAAGTACTTCATATATTTTCTCAACCTAATTCTGTTGCAGTAATTTATTCTATTCTATAATCCATCCAGTTCATAAACAAAGCTTTTTTCTGACACAGTTACGAGCCTTCACTCCACTGCAGCTAATCGTTTACCCTGATTAAGCTGCTGCTCATAATTCGATCGCTTTATTTACCCTGTACAAACCATTTCACCATATCTTTGTCCAGTTGCATGATTTCAGTCCACCCCAGTCAATCTTCCAGTTGGTACGCTTTAATAAATTCAGTCCAGTAACATCATTTTTAGTTTATCATCGCTACTTCTGGACAGCTTAAACTTTGGAATCACATTTCGTACTGAATGGGTTAATGAAGGCTGTGTTTGACCTTCCAGTTTCTAAAATTGTCTCCTAAGCTTAAATTTATCGTCTGGGGATAATCTGAATGAAATAAAAAATGTCGTTTGATTCAAGAAGTTTGCCTATGTCGCTTTAGTGTTTGTTGTATATTTAAAAGTATATCCAGTGCAGCCTCCAGCATATACACCTTCAATCTTATCCTAGCTCAGCAGTGGTTCATTTCTGTCCTCTATCCAGACTATGCATTGTATATTTAAGGCTCTTTCGACTCCTTATCTGAATGAGAGAGTTTGCTGTTAACTTTAATAAAATACTGGAGTTGTTCTGATCATGAAAGGGGTAATGGTAATATCACTGACACCACCAGGCTCTTATGACTCACGCTAGTGCTAATTCGAATAAAATTTTTCGAAGAGGTAGCCATGTGAGAGGTACCCTTACTCTGATTCAGTTGCAGTTGTGTACTCTGTTCTAGTTTACCTTGCAACACATAATTTACTCCTCACCCTGCAACACATGCACATTCACTCCTCACCTTGCAAAGTACACATTTTTACTTCTTTCCTTGCACCAAACACATTCACGCCTACTTGCAACACACACACATTCACTCCTCACCTTGCAACACATACACATTCACTCCTACTTGCAACACATACATTCACTCCTCGCCTTGCAACACACACACACACATTCACTCCTTACCTTGCAACACACACATCGACTCATCTTGCAACATACACAGATACACTTCTCACCTTGAAACACATACACATTCACTCCTCATCTTGCAACACATACACATTCATTACTCACCTTGCAACACATTCATATTCATTCCTCACTTTGCAGCACATAAAAATTCACTCCTCAACTCGCAACACACACATTCACTCATCTTGCAACACATACACATTCACTTCTCACCTTGCAACGCATATACTTTCACTTCTCACCGTGCAGTACACATTCACTCCTCACCCTGCTCCAGATTCATATTCATTTCTCACGTTGTAACACTCACATTCACTCCTCACCCTGCAACACATACTCATTCACTCCTCACCCAGCAGCACATACACACTCCTCACCCTGCAACACATACACATTCACTCCTTACCCTGCAACACGCAACACATACTCATTCACTCCTCACCCTGCAGCACATACACACTCCTTACCCTGCAACACATACACATTCACTCCTTACCCTGCAACACATACTCATTCACTCCTCACCCTGCAGCACATACACACTCCTCACCCTGCAACACATACACATTCACTCCTTACCCTGCAACACATACTCATTCACTCCTCACCTTGCAGCACATACACACTCCTCACCCTGCAACACATACACACTCCTCACCCTGCAACACATACACATTCACTCCTTACCCTGCAACATATACACATTCACTCCTCACCCTGCAACACATACTCATTCACTCCTCACTCTATAGCACATACGCATTCCTCACCCTACAGCACATACACATTACTCACCTTGCAACACATACACATTCACTCCTCACCCTGCAACACATACACGTTCATTCATCACTCTGCAAAACACACATTCACTCCACACCCTGCAGCACATATACATTCACTCCTCACCCTGCGACACATACACATTCACTCCTCACCTTGCAACACATTCATATTCATTCCTCACTTTGCAGCACATTCAAATTCACTCCTCAGCTCGCAACACACACATTCACTCATCTTGCAACACTCACATTAACTCATCTTGCACCACATACGCATTCACTCATCTTGCAACACATACACATTCACTTCTCATCTTTCAACACATACACATTCACCTCTCACTTTGCAACATATTCACATTCACTCCTCACTCTGCAATATGTACACATTCACTCCTCAGTCTGACTTACCTGCGTTTCTTCATTCCATTCCTGTCTACCTTCAATCACATATCTTTCTTTTCCTTCATACTCCTTTTCTCTGCTTTTATTACCAGCCGCGACACAGAAGCTGGTATTGTTTTCAGTTTGTGTGTGTGTGTGTGTGTGTGTGTGTGTGTGTGTGTGTGTGTGTGTGTGTGTTAGCAAGATAACATCGCAACCGCTCAAAATATCATCACAAAATTTTACAGGTGTGTAGTAGGGAAAAAAGACGATCACGAGTTCGAAATTGGTGAAAGTAGGTCAAGGTCTGTCTGTCTTTTGCCACGATAACTTCGCAATCGCTCAAGATATCATCACAAAATTTTACAGGTGTGTAGCAGGGATGAAAATCTCCCACGAGTAATGTTATCAGTTTGTCTGTCTGGGTGTCTGTCAACACGATAACTTCGCAACCGCTCAAGAAATCATCACAAAATTTTACAGATGTAGGTGTGTAGTAGTGTGTAGTAGTTTTATTGTTGTCTTCCTGAAAACCTCGGTACCTGGGATTTCGGTCGGCAGCCTCGACTAGCATGATTTCGGCTTCATAAATTGCGCCCTTTTTATAACGTATAGTCGGTTCAGTCTCTTCAGCATTTGCCAGATGAGACATTAATCTCTTTGAGAAATAAATGATGCGAGTTTCAAATCAAACGTAAAGCGAGACTTCTAATATTACGTGATAAATGCTAACGGACCACTTGTCGTTTTATGCATTTTAGTAACTGTTGTGCAGTATTTTACTAAGTAAATCATATACAGAAAACTGATATAATAACCACTGATTACAGTACTGAAGAATTTATGTACTCATCATCACTCAATAGCATTGAAGAGTGTTTAGAAAATATAAGTGCTCGTGGGCCCTTCTGGCCCCTCGCACTTGCTCCTGCGGAGGGCTCTCGCGTTTATGTGCTGTTCTAGTGTAACGTTGTCTCTTGGATTTTTTGCAGCTAACCAATTGATCGTGTTATTTACAGCTTCGAGAATGGAACCCAAGTTGTCCGAACGCAAGTCCGAAGTACACACACAGACACACGGCCACTGCTACAGTTTATTTTAGTTCTACCTCTGGGCAAAAAAATCTACGGAGATCCTATGCTGGGTTCCGGAAGCAGCGTTTTTTGGTCAAGATGTAATCGCTCATTAAATATAGTAAAAGTTTTTCAATCATGATAGGACCAAATTTTCTTTACATCAGCTATTTTTTTGCGATTTTTGTGCCAATTTTGGTGTGATTTGAATGTGTAGTTTCGGTTGCCCAAAATACACACACACACACACACACACACACACACACACACACACATGGCTAGTGCTATAGTATATTAGATATGGCTGTGCGAGCTGGCAGTAGTTGACCGAGTTCCTAATTAAATTACCCGGCGATCACTGGCAACTCCTGAGTTTGTGAACGAGCCCAGCTGTATGTGATTCCTTGAACTCGAAAATTTCTCCTCCATCCAGTTATCCTTAGTTCCATTTTTTTTTTTTTCCCATCAGAAGCGTAGCGTTACTGTCCATGTCTAAGCTACTCAGTCCTTACACTTAAGGGGAGGAGACTCACTATCCCCTGAGTAGCATTACGGGAACAATAAACCCCAATCATCCTTGGATGCAAGTTCTTACGAGTCTCATGGAGCACCTTACCCTACTTGACCACCAGGTGACACCCGATTGTATGGTTACCACCTAACGTAGGATGTGGTTTCCTGAATTACAGGAAACCATTTGACAAATTACTTAGTGTAGGGTCACCAAAAATAGCACGACATCGAGTGAGTAGATGATTCGCTCCCCTCTAAAGTGAAAGAGAATCGAGAAGCAAAAAGATATTTAGTGATGAGTTAACTTACTGTAGGGAATGACTGCTTCCTTGTACTATGGGTCACCAAAGTATCGGTGTACAATATGCGTGAAACAGTCGGGACCACAGAACGAAGGTCACTGAAATATTAGTTTCCGACCTGCCACACGTTGGTAGCCCTGGCGGCGGGAGGTGTCATATATCGCCAACCAGCAATATCGTCTCGCAGACATATAGCAAATGTTGTGTTTATATAAATGGCAAACATCAGCAATTAATTCAATGTTTTCGGTAGGCATCGGACCCCTTGTGCACCGATAATTTTGCGACCCAGTGTACCTCTTCACCTACTGCTCTCTTTCATCATTACACCTCAATGCCAGATCAGGTTTTATTCTTCGTCAGGTCTTAAATAATCCTAGTCATTTTGCGTGCTGACAGAGAGAGAGAGAGAGAGAGAGAGAGAGAGAGAGAGAGAGAGAGAGAGAGAGAGAGAGAGAGAGGAATATCCTAATTATATCGACAAGCAATGATACAGTAGTTCTGCAGACAGAAACCGATACGGGTATAAATAGACAGACAGACGGGCAAACTCTGAGGTAGATAGCGACTAACAGACCGACTAACCGTCCTACAGACTGACTGGCCAAGCAACTGACAGACAAAGACAGACTGAGACAGATAGACCGACAAAGAGAGAGAGAGAGAGAGAGAGAGAGAGAGAGAGAGAGAGAGAGGAGTGTACCCTTGCTCTCACTCACCACTGCTCAATAAAATTACCATAAGCTTACCATTTGTGCCTTTGTTATTCCAGACCAACACTGCCATTCCCTGCTGACACCAGACGCTTTCATTCAGCCTTAGGGAGATGTCTCACGGCGAAAGGGTTAAGGAAAAGTATATCTCAAAGGCTATCAGAACGATGATTTTTCTTTTGCTACCTTCAGACGATTTTACTCATAGGAATCGTCTCTCGTGGAAGGGTTTGAAACATTCTCCTGTACCCTCATTAAATGTAGCTCTCTTTTAGTTTTGCTTCCACCAGACGATTTTTTTTTTAATTGTTAGGAGGGATTTCTCTTACTGAAAGGGTTAGATTAAATCTCTAGCAACTACTTCACTAGATCTTACACTCATCCCTTCGGTAAGAGATTTTTCTGAGATTGGATAGAATCGTCTACAGCAAGCAAAAATGAATTAAAATATGAATACAATAATAAAATAAGTCCCTGAATTCAAGGGGTTAAACTCCCTATATTCTTTCATTGCTTTTTTTTTTTCCCTCTAATATACAGGGTAGTCCATACGTAACGTTCCTCTTCTTTCGCTCCACCGGGGGATCATTCTATGTCGTGATGTCAGCACACTCGGCGTTTCAGTGTCAGGCTTGCATTACTTATTCATTTCCTACTCCCAATGCCACACCCACGCCCACACCAGCAGACTAAGCCGTCCCCGCAACACTCAAGTTACCATCAGATGAGTTTCAAGTGGAGTGGTATTTACTAACCACCTTGTAAATCACGTGTAAAAAGTGTCTGGTATGTAAGCTATTTCTAGTGGCTTATTATTTATCACCAACCAGGAGCGAAGGCACGGGACACACTACCCAGTTCAGACGTAGAGTTAGAATGACCAGTCGCTTTTCCCTAAGTAGCATTATATGAGCACTAAGCCCCAACAATCCCTCGAAATTAAACCCTAATGGTCCACATGCGTTTGGAGCACCATAACCCACTAGACCACCTGGCGTCGACTTCTGGCTAATTGGTCGCTGTCCTAGGTATTAAATGCTTTCTTGAGTTACAGAAAACGTCACTCAGCGTTGAATCACCTCATTGTAACACTACTTCGAGTGAGTGGATGGTATGCGCCCACACCTGCCACAAACAAAAGGATATTAAGGTGTAAGAAACTGGACAAATCGCCGAGGAAGAGGTGTTGCGAATCTCCTAAGCCAACGAGAATACGACCCTCAACCAAAACAAAACAGAGGGCAGCGCGCGAGGACAAAACACGATTCTAATTTCATTTTCCCGCCATGATTACTGGAAATGCTCTCTGTTAGATTAAGGGCGAGTAGGATAATGGGGTAGGGAATCCAATAACCCAGGGCTGCGGAGTTAGTGCTTAATTTGGTGTTCTGGCGGCCGAGAGTGGCTTGAGTTTGTGGTATGCGGGCGGCGTTCGAGTTTGCTTGCGTTTCCTCCCGTTCTGTGTTCCCGCCAAATGCCTATCTTGTGCATGGTTAGTGTTTTTTACATTAGCCTGCTTCAGTTTTGGTCATTATTATTATTATTATTATTATTATTACTATTATTATTGTTGTTGTTGTTATTTCATACGTACTTAATCTTTGTATTTTTTTTTCTGCTTTTCAGTTAGATGGCCACGATGCATATGATCTGTGCTTCCCGTGTTAGTTTGCGAGTATCTGATGTATTTAGTTTTCTTTTTGCATGGAAATAATTTTTTTTTTTTTTCGACTGTGTTTTCCTGCGTTCCCTTTCGCAACGCTTTCCCTCCGTGTCTTCCATGTCACTTCTTTTCACTTTTGGTTGCATTCGCAAATTTTCCGCATACAGTAATATATTTCTCTCTCTCTCTCTCTCTCTCTCTCTCTCTCTCAACAATAATTTTAGATTGCATTTCCTTTCATTCTGCTCTCCAGCCAAATGGGAATCGTGTATGGCAGCAGTCACTTCATTTCCTGCACCTTCACCTGGCCAGCACTTTTTTCCTCCTGCAGTGTGTTCCTCGTAGCTCTGTGGTAAATTATAAACTACAGCCCTATTCTATTTCCATACCACTTTTTCGTGACTATCGCAATATTCTACTGCTAATTTCTTGTTACAAATCCTTGACAGAATAAGGCAGTACTTCGGCTCTACATGCATTCCATAGCAACCTCCATGACTAGTACCCTATTCTAGCCCTCGTTTCTTGCTACAGCTCTCATTTCAAAATGGAAAGATGGTAGTTTTAGGCCAAGTGGACAGAAACATATTATAGCTGTATTATACTGTCCCGAAATTATGCAGTGGAGTCGGTAGTATATTGGTCATCACATCCAGATCACAAATGGAAGTACTTAAGTCCAATTTTCAGGCCGGTCAGAGTGGTGGAGTCAGTCTGTTTCCCTCCTGTCTCTGTTCCCCCAGAAACATAAATAGAACGGAGATGATAAGCCGACTACTGTGGGTTGTATTCTAGGCGAGATTGGTAAAAAGGTAAAAGGTGGGAGCAGAGGCCACGAGGCGCTTAACTCTGCTGCTCATCTTCATAAGTTGGGCCTTTGAACGTGTGGTGGGTTGTTCTACTCTCACTGGATGCAAGGCCACTGTATCATCCGAGTTACCACAGTTATCCCCTCTGAGTGTTACGCTAGGTACTCACTTACCTACCAACCTGCAATGGGTGGATGGGCTCCTGAGCTGAGTGGCGCCAACTGCCTGCACCAGGATTCGAACCCTTGCGCTATAGGGCCGGCATTTTTGTAGTTAGCAACGAAAACCACTCCGCCATCACAGTGAAGACGACTGGTAACAACTCCCTGTCCTAATGACCCTCGCTTGGGCAATAGGCTTTTTTGTTTATCTTCTTTTTTTTTTCTTTTTTTTTTGAAAGAATGTGAAGAGTAAGTGAGAGTTTACTAAATTAACCTGTCATATTCAAGAGAGAGGGGGGGGGAAAGGATGCTGGCTCGCTTCATAAAGTCGAAAGCCACAACGTATTAGTGAATTATTGACCACCACTGTACATTATTAGTTGGGTGAGTTTTCCATTTCTTTTTTTTTTTTTTTTTTTTAAATCCGGGATCGCTTCTGCATTCGAAACTATTTTTAAATTTTCGCTCTATTTTCAGGTACTCCTAATTCAGTTTGTCTCAGTAGTGGTGGCTGTATTTTTCAGTATAGCCTATATTTCAGTTTTGCTTCCCCCTCTAACTGCGACTCTCGTGCATAGTCATTGGTTGCCGTTTCAGCTGGCTTTAATTTTGGTAGCTGTAGTTAGAGTTCCATTTATCATTCCTGTCTATTGGCTGGTCGAGTCTTGCGTTCCTATTAGCGTTTGGGTCTGTGTTGATCCTCTGTTTTATAGTTGCGTTTGTAGAGATTTAGAATTATGGTGTAGCGTCTATTTGAATCGCGTGGGTATTCAGCCAAACTAATGACTTATTCCGCTCGGATTTGTGAGTTGGACAGGTACGTGACGCGGAAATAATAAGCCGTGATAAATCGAAGTGGAGGATTTGCACGGGTGGCGGCCATCTTTGTAACGTCATCATGTAAACAAACGAGTCGCTTAGTCACCGATACACTGACGGGTTGATCCAAGCGAGATTGTGATTGATTGATGTTTGACAAACGGTTAGGGTAAACAGAGAGAGAGAGAGAGAGAGAGAGAGAGAGAGAGAGAGAGAGAGAGAATAATTTGAGCAAATCCCACCCACATTCTGATGTAAACCCCTCATAGGCTACACCCGCGTATAGCAACTAACCACTGGTCCACCAAGGATAAATTTGCTTTTTGGTTACGACTGGACGTGGTAAATGGTTTCCTGGGCTACAAGAAATCATTCGGATTGTCACTAAATACTGCGTCACCTGAAGATAGCACTGTATAGAATAATGGATTAGGTCCCCCACATAATAAATAATAATAATAATAATAATAATAATAATAATAATAACAATGGTTAACACTCAATCATTCCTCATCATCAATGAAAATATAAACCCATTTTTCAAAAAGAATGGAGTGGGCAATGATCCCTATTTTCATCATCCTGATTTATTTTTTCCCATACGATGAAGTTAGGTAACATCTACAAAAAGGAGGAAGTATTAAAATGTGAAATCTATCACTAACATGCCTTATGAAGTGAACAAGACACACATCCAATATATTAATCAAGTTCTCGGAATGATGTGTCCACAGTAGGCTACAGACCTCCTCACCTTCTGCACAGTCTGTGTGTGTGTGTGTGTGTGTGTGTGTGTGTGTGTGTGTGCAGAGGCAGCCTGCAGTCCTAACGGCCCCAGGTTCGAATCCCTGCTGGGACAGGGAACACTTTAAGTATCTGAATTTCTTTACTTATCTACAACATGCCGACATGCCTTCAAAATACCCCCGCTAACACCAAGTCACCAGTCCTGTATGAGACAGCTCTATATTCGGTATGGATGGTGGTGTATATTGTACAGTATGTAGGAGAACTACTGGGCCTTGAGAACGGTCTCTGAAGCCTACGGTCTGAGTCACTTACATACTCACATGATCTCTTACATGCTCACATGCTCTCTCTCTCTCTCTCTCTCTCTCTCTCTCTCACAGACAGACAGACAGACAGACAGACAGACAGACAGACAGACAGACAGACAGACACACACACACACACACACACACACACACACACACACACACACACACACACACACACACACACACACACACACACACACACACACACACACACACCATGAAGCCCACCCTCGCTTGGGGGGGCGCGATGTACTAAGTTCACTTTGTTCTCATGTATTTGGCATCTCGCACGCAGGAAAAATAGAAATGTTGTGTGGATGCTAATCTCTTCTCATTTGCTCTTTCTCACATACGTCCTTCAGTCAAATCGCGTTCCTATCATTTCCCTCTCCCTGTCATCTTCCGTGTCTCGCTTCCTCACACAGTCGTTTACTATATCCTACCATCTTTCTTACCCTACCACGACTCCTTCCGCCTTTAAAGTCACTCTCAGGGTTTCATTTTGAATGTCAAGACCGGATCACCTCGCATGGGCCATTGGGTTTGAGTGATCCGTGTATATCTGTGACTGTTTCCGCCTGTGTATGTATTTGTGCGACGATGCGTCTGTGTTTGTGTGAATGCCTGTGTGTTTGTTAGACTGTCTTCGTATCTGTGCGACTCCCATTGTCTCTGTCGTCTCTGTCTTTCTCTGTATCTGTATGCCTCACTTTGTCTCCTGCCTTTGTATATATGTCTTTCTTTCTTCAGTACGATCTTTGTCTCGCATCCTGCTCAGTCATCCTTCCTTGACTGCACCCTGATTCTTGTTTTGACTTCATACTTTCTTCTCGTTCTCTTTCTCAGTTTCATTTCCTTCTTCGCTTCTGCTTATTATTTCTTCCTTCCTGCTCCTCCGACGGTTCTCTCATCTTCACCGTCCTCCCCTTCTTCCTTCCTTTCTTCCCCGTGTTCTACTTTCCTTCCTACCTTCCTTCTCGCCTTCCTTCCTTCCTTGTATCCATTTTTCTTTCCTTCTCAGTCTCTCTCTCTCTCTCCCCTCCCCTACGCTGTCTTCCCTACCCCACCCATCCATTCACCCACCATCAAAAAAGGTCATTTCTCGGTGACCTGGGCTTCTATGGGCCTCAGTTTGGGAGTGAAATACGATTAAGTTAGTCTAGGAAAAAATGTATATGAAAAATGGTGATACGGCAGATGGGGACTGTAGATATGGAGGAGGAGAAATATAAGGCTTTTCTTTCCTCTCGTCTGTTCCTCTTCTTTCTCTCCATCTTGCATTTCCTCCCACTCCTCCTCCTCCTTATCATCATCATCATCATCATCATCATCATCATCATCATCATCATCATCATCATCATCATCATCATCACCATCAATCTCCCATTTTTTATATAGAGTGGGAGAGCTGCGGAAAAAGTATCAAGAAAATGGAACAGTTGAAGAATCATCAACAGAGTGCCTACTGAAATGGACCACACAATCAGCCACTCAAAATCCAAGTCTTCGAAATGTTCACCATTTTACAGGCGAGAAGATTCACAAAACTGCCTTATATAATGGCTATGAGAAAGAGCCATTCTGCTGACTACCATGTTAAATAATGGGCGTAACCTTTGTCATGTATATAGTTGGTACGTTCTTATCCATCCTTCAGTTCTTTTGCTTCCTCAGTTTTCACATCACGCTTTTTCGTACATCCAATTACATTATCCATCCACTTTCGTCTTGGCCAACCATATCCTCCTCTATCCTCAGACGTATTATAACAAACCCTTTTTAACATTTTACTAATATTCATTCGTTCTGTGACCATACCTAGTTTCCTTTCCAGTCATTCTAAATCTGCATTTGTTGGATATCATTTTTCTTCTAACCTTTTCAACAACGATGTTCCTTTGGGTTCTGTCTTTTCACCTGCCCTCTTCCTTCACCAGAGACCTGATCCACTCGTATGCTGACGACGACTCTCCTCTGCTTCCCTTGTTTTTCACAGCGTCCATCACATCAGTCATTGAAACAATCATGCATGGGATATGGCTTTTGTGCACTTGTTTTCTGATTTATTTCTTAGTTGTGGTCGAGGCAAATAGAACATTATTACTTCTAAAGCCGCTAAAACCCCAGTTCCCGATCTCTTAGCTTAGCACAGTCCTCCAAATGACAGTTCCCTTTCTTTCAACAAAATAAGCCATTCCTTTATTTTCTCTTAATAGTCTTGTAACCTTTTCTCCTACTCTATCATGGAAGGACCACATCAATTCTTTGTCAAAAACAGTTTCGCAGAGTTTATGTGTGCCGAACCAACTCCAAGCATTCTTTTACTAACCCTACTCAGCTGCTGACTTAGTGCAGGGGCGTTGTTTGTCCATGTATGAAGTACAACAGTCACGTGAGAGGACCCTTGGCACATACAACACTTCTAAATAGGAGGAAAAAAGAGATTTTTGTCTGATTTTTTTCCCTCTTACTGATTCCTTTTCTTTCACTCTCTCTCTCTCTCTCTCTCTCTCCACTGCTGTTCTGGTCACTGATTTTAACTTTCTGCTTGTAATTTTTCTCCATAACGCCGAGCACTCAGCATCCGTCTGATTATAACGCCCACCCTTCTGCTCAAACCTTAATCATAATACAAGAGTCAGTCGGTATTCTAACATTCACTTATCAACCTGGTTAACTCAGGAACTGTTTTTCTGTTTCTCGTACCCACTGCCTATAATCCCCAGCCTTTTAAAAGCAGTGAATCCAGGTATTTCGAAATGAACGAATCATATACAGTATTTGGCTGTCTTTCTAGTTCAGATTCAGTCGAAAAGAATGAGGTTTGCAGTCTTTGTTTTTGTGTTCTTTCTTTTCCTGCATAAAAAGAATGAACATTTTTTTCTTTCTTTCACTGAAGGATTTCTGTACTTCACATCGCTGGCCAATCTCTCCACGGCATTCAGAACGTTTCCATCCATACCTCTTGTGCATATCAGCACCTACAGTCCCTCCTATTCACTATTATATGATTTCTACAGATCCGTGAATATCATAATCGTCTTACAGTCCTTCTCATATACTTTTTCCAGTATCTGTCTTATGGTTACAATTTGATCCACGCATTCCCCTCTACTCTGGAAACCACCTTTTTCATCACCTACCAAACATTTTAGCAGTTGTTCAGTTGTTCCACGTTCAGTATCACTATTCTTCCGTATAACTTACCCACGATACTGAGTAGACTAATTCCATCACAAGTTTTGAACTCACTTGTCACCTTCACCTTCATCTATCTATCTATCTATCTATTGCCAGACGCCTCAATCCCGTTTGGGGTGGCCACAAACATATCGCCTCCAAGTCGTCTTGTCCCCCGCCATTTCACTGCCCTGCTCCCAACTCACACCCCCCTCTCTCATATACCTCTCCACCCCATCCCTCCATCTCATCCTCGGCCTCCCCCTCCCTCTTCCCCCCTCCACCTCACTCACATACACTCTCTTCGTCAGTCGTTCACCCTCCATCCTCTCCACATGGCCAAACCACCTCAGTGTGTTCCTCATAACGCTCCCTATCACATACACATCAACACCACAACGTTCCTTTATATCCTCATTCGTCAGCCTATCTCTCCATGTGACTCCACAGGCTCCTCTTAAATAACTCATTTCCACTGCTCTCACTCTTGACTTGTGTCCTTCCAACAACGTCCAAGCTTCACTTCCGTACGTTAGAGTTGGTATCACAATACTGTCATGTAGTAACTTTTTCACTTCCATGCTCATTTCCCTGTTTCTTATCACTGCTTTCAAAGAACCAGCAACCTTTCTTCCCTGCTGTACCCTTTCAAGCACTTCACCCTCCAAACCTCCATCCTTACTCATCACACTACCCAAGTACTTAAACGTACTCACATTTTCCAATTCCTCACCTTTATACAGAGGTAAAATCATAAAGACTTCTTGCACTCCACTAAACGCTCCACGCATCTAGGATTTCTTACACACTTCCCACTAACAGTTCATTGTACTATCTCTGTTGCATTACATTATTGCTGCATATATCTCATCAACAACTACTGACTTCTCTTTCTTAAATCCTTTTACATCATTTCGTACTACTGCCAGTGACATGCTTGGGCGTCAAAAGTCTTTCTTTTGCACATACGTCCCCAATTCGATTTACCTCTGTTCCATTCTCGGCATTCCATTAATAGTTTTTTAAGTCTTTTCCATCTATTCCTTATTTCGCATGACGTTCAATGGCAAGCATTCAGCCATTTTCATCCTTTATATTCAACATTATCATTGGCACACTTTCACACCACAAGTCAAAACAGTTTATTGTTGTCAGAAAAATATGCATTCATTTCTCTTGCATAGTCGTCATGTACTTCCGTCTACTTTCTCTTAACTAGCCTTTTTACACGCTACTTGCTTTCAACACATTCCCTCTTTCTTTCACCTAAATTCCTGCCTTGCATCTATGCCATCCATCTCTTCTAATCTTTTTCTCCTGCTCTTTATATTTCCCCATCCCACCGCGCTCTTCCTTTCTTATCACTGGTGATGACATCCATGCAGTACCACACACACTTTTAGCAGTCTAAGTGGATGAAAATTAAGTGTTACAAAGATAACGAATGCAGCCACGACCACCACAACTACATCTGTGCAGAAAATGATTCGCCGTCATTCAGTCCTGTGTTGCCCCATCAGGAGGGTAAAAGTTCCAGCCCTTGAATTCAGTACAGACACTGCAGTCGATGGGACGATACTCTTGTTACCCTAACTGGCCTAAAATTGCCATCTCTCCATCTTGGCTACTAAGATGGAACAACAGATGAACACTAGCATATAAAACTAGTCACGAAGAAGTGATATAGAAAGGATGTCGAGCCGCAACATTATATTTTCTGCCACTGAGCAATATGAAACAAGCTACAGAAGGGAGAAAATCCAGGCCTAGTTAAAATGCAGAGAGTATCGTAATTAGTTCCTAAGAGGCATTATGTTAGCAGTAAGTCGAAACGCCTCGATTACAACATTTGCACTGAGTGTCTAAATTTACAAGGCTACCAGGCGTACAGTGGCGGGTATGTGGTCACCATCCAGTGTGGTAAATGGTTTCCGGGAATACAGGAAACCATCTGGATCGTCATTATGTGTATAGTCACTGGAAAATATAACGACATCAAATAAAAATAATAATACCAACGCCACCACCATCACCACCGCCAGCAGCAGCAGCATCCAGCCTTTTTATTGGTTTATTTACTTTTTCAAAATCCAAGGGTGGGATACGGTACCGTTCAGAGGCAGCACTAACAAACAGCCTACCCAGATAAATGGGTCACGGTCTCATTCATCCAGCATTCAAGCCTCCGTAAACCTGACTCCACCCCACAGCCATAACTTTCCACACTTATGCGTTTAACCTACTGCACCCATCAGCTAAAGTCCGTGCGAGGCTATCACATCAGGCAAAAACAGGGGTGCTGAACTGTCATACATTCCTCCGCACAAAATTTCATTGAATCAGATCGATCTCTCGTCAGTTCCCAGAGGTCACCAACTTCAACTACTTCGTTTTCTTACACACACACTCAACATAACTATCCACACTCGCTTTGGCCTACCACACCTCCTCCAGCGTTCAGTTTCAGTCAAATAAACCCTTTCACTACCCGATTTTCTTCCATTTTTGTTTTTTCTGTATAACCAGGCCTTCTAAGCACAACCTTTTCAACTGTAGTGTCCCCAGAATTCCTGTTCACATCTTTCACCAATCACATAGTTCGTTATTCCATTTACCAGCTGCACACCACGAACATTCCTAAGCAAATTTATTTCCACTGTTCTTACTATCTTTTCATTTTCATGCCACGCCAAAGTCTTAGTTCCTGTTACTGTGATCACTAAAGCTCCTTAGTGCAATCCTCTCGTAGCCACCGCACGCAGAGCTTTGTTTCGTATCAAGGCTTTCATATCACCAGCAACTTTCCTTTTCTATATTTCTCTACTTTATGCTTTGCACATTTCCATCTATTCTCAATCATTATATCCTGGTATTTAAGCTCACTCGTCAATCCAGTTTTCTCGCCACTAGATTCTGCACCAATTTTTCAAAGTTCTTGTTCATTAATAGGTAGTACTAAGGCATCACCTGTACACAGCAAATTTGTGATACTCTACCTTTAGCATTCATTACCATCCTGATCCCTCAAGTTCTTACCCCTTTCTTAATTCCACCAATATATATCTATTGAAGAGCCAAGGGGACATCACACACCTTTGTCGTACTCCAGCTCAGATCTTAAACCACTCACATAGATATCTACCTACCCATACAAAGGTCTCACTAACATAAAAAAAAAAAAAAAAATGCATTCAACCGTTTTCCATCCACTCCATACATATGCAAAGCCTCCTTAATCCCTCTGTTTACGTTGTCCTACGCTATTTCCAGATCCATAAATACCATTAATAACGTGCAATATTTTTCACGATCTTTCTCCACCATCTGTCTCGCTGCAAATATTTGTTCCACATATCCTCTACCATTCCTCAAGTCACGCTGTCCGTCACTCACCAAACATTCTGATATATCCTAAGCTTATTCTTCGATTCCTTATTTTAGTCATGATATTTTTCCCATATACCTTTCCTGTAGCACTAAACATGCTTGTACCATCATAACTTACACTCATTTCGATCACCTTCATACAATCATAGCCTCCTTTCACTCCACAGGTACGCTCAGTCAAAAACTATCTTAACACGGGTGACCAATGGTTTAACAATAAACGCTGTTGTTTATCGCGTTTTTTCTTTAGGAGAATATTTCTGAATGAACCGTTTACTTTATATGTATCTTAAAGTTCTTTCTTCATGTCGTACTTATTAAATTACTGGTCATGTACAACTATGAATAGTTGCTGGAGAATGTTTTCATACGTTTCGTTCACAGTTTGAAAACATAAGATAATTTTTTGATCAAACGTACAGTTCCACTCATTCAAGTTTTCTTAAATATTTCCATTAAATACCGCTTTCCAAACTCTCCACTGCATTTAATATTTTCTGCATACTTCTCATTAGCACCAGATACCTTTCCATTCTTGAAGTGTATCACAACATTCTTCACTTCTGCCAATTTCAGGGGGGGGGGAGTTCATCCCTTCTCTGCACATCACTTCCTGTCACTACACCACATTTCTCCACATCACCAAAATCAGTCGTATTTGCTATTAATTTGCTATAATCTTTTCCACTCAGTAGCCTTTCAAAATCTTTTTTCCACGTTTCTCATATTATTTTGTTTGCTTTTTTCCACGTTTTACATTTTTTGCGGTCTCATTCCATTTTCACATCTCGTTCCAAATTAGTTTCTATTTTCATAACTGCAGTCATTCATTTCGTCATTCACCTCTCATGTTCTCTTCTACTTACTAGTCTCTTCACGTGCTTTTTACTTCTCTTTTTAATCCATTCTTCCTTCTGTTCAGCCTCTTTCTTGCCTCTACCCTCACACTGCTTATTATTTTTCCTCAACTGTCCTTTCAACCTTCACATCCCTTCTTATTAGTTGCTATCCTCTCAATATCACCTACAATTTTAGCATTCTCAACCAGATCCCCACTCTATGCATTCAAAAAGTTTTCCCGGTCCACCTGTACTGAAATCAAAGACGCTTCCCTCCACTGTCTCAACCAGGTATTCTGTAAACTTGCCAGTGCTTTGTTTGTCACTTTCTCCATCTAAATCTCACTCTGACAACTCCTCTCTCTCCTTCTCTTTATCCACCACACTCCTCTCAGTTAGCTTTGTCACAACCATATGATCAGATAAACCACCAAATCCTACTTTCACAATCCTTTCACTACACTCTCAAGTATCTTTCTCTCTACCAGCACATAACCAGACTCCTTTTAACACCCATTCCAGGCTGTTTATGCCATGTGTCTCTGTGTACCTGTGTGCTTGATATGTAAATCAGTGTTGCATAACCGCCTTTCCTGGCACATATTGTTCACTGACCCTCCATTATCGTCCTCCCCTGGTACTCCGTAGCGACCCGTGACCTTTTTTTATCGGATCAGTGTCAACTCTCCCATTCATATCACCCATTTCGTTCGCTCCGACTGATGATGATAATAATAATAATTGATAGTGGAAAAGACCTAATTAGCGGTCATTCAGACTTCTAAAGCTTTATCACTTCACCACGATAACGCATCTCTTCACATAATTCTGCCAACTCCAGACAATCTCATTCAGTATAAGAGATGCAGCATTCATTATTCCTTTCATTACTAGCGGTCTACCATAGGCTTAATAAACATCTCTGAAAATATGAAGGTAGGGAGGATAAATGGACAGTACGCTGTCTGATATAAGGGGTAAAAAAAAAGAAGTGCTGTTGAGGATAGGCTAGCATATTCCACACACACACAAAAATCAAAGTAACCCAGCTTCATAAAACTGTCATCGTTAATTATGTAAGTTTAGCCCCTGTACAGGAAATTAAGGACAAATAGAGGCCAGTTATGGAAATGAGATAATATGTAATGGCGCGAAAACCACCAGACACAGCCGTTCATCCATCCATCATTCAATCCTGTGTTTGTCCGTCATAGTGTACGGGCTCTGGGCCTTACCTGCTGTCCATCCATCAGTGTGTGTGTGTGTGTGTGTGTGTGTGTGTGTGTGTGTGTGTGTGTGTGTGTGTGTGTGTGTGTGTGTGTGTGTGTGTGTGTGTGTGTGTGTGTGTGTGTGTGTGTGTGTGTGTGTGTGTGTGTGTGTGTGTGTGTGTGTGTGTGTGTGTGTGTGTGTGTGTGTGTGTGTGTGTGTGTGTGTGTGTGTGTGTGTGTGTGTGTGTGTGTGTGTGTGTGTGTGTGTGTGTGTGTGTGTGTGTGTGTGTGTGTGTGTGTGTGTGTGTGTGTGTGTGTGTGTGTGTGTGTGTGTGTGTGTGTGTGTGTGTGTGTGTGTGTGTGTGTGTGTGTGTGTGTGTGTGTGTGTGTGTGTGTGTGTGTGTGTGTGTGTGTGTGTGTGTGTGTGTGTGTGTGTGTGTGTGTGTGTGTGTGTGTGTGTGTGTGTGTGTGTGTGTGTGTGTGTGTGTGTGTGTGTGTGTGTGTGTGTGTGTGTGTGTGTGTGTGTGTGTGTGTGTGTGTGTGTGTGTGTGTGTGTGTGTGTGTGTGTGTGTGTGTGTGTGTGTGTGTGTGTGTGTGTGTGTGTGTGTGTGTGTGTGTGTGTGTGTGTGTGTGTGTGTGTGTGTGTGTGTGTGTGTGTGTGTGTGTGTGTGTGTGTGTGTGTGTGTGTGTGTGTGTGTGTGTGTGTGTGTGTGTGTGTGTGTGTGTGTGTGTGTGTGTGTGTGTGTGTGTGTGTGTGTGTGTGTGTGTGTGTGTGTGTGTGTGTGTGTGTGTGTGTGTGTGTGTGTGTGTGTGTGTGTGTGTGTGTGTGTGTGTGTGTGTGTGTGTGTGTGTGTGTGTGTGTGTGTGTGTGTGTGTGTGTGTGTGTGTGTGTGTGTGTGTGTGTGTGTGTGTGTGTGTGTGTGTGTGTGTGTGTGTGTGTGTGTGTGTGTGTGTGTGTGTGTGTGTGTGTGTGTGTGTGTGTGTGTGTGTGTGTGTGTGTGTGTGTGTGTGTGTGTGTGTGTGTGTGTGTGTGTGTGTGTGTGTGTGTGTGTGTGTGTTTCGGCATAATTAATGTATGATTCCCTAAAGATAAAAACAGTAAGTTGGTGGCACTTTTTTTCGCTTGGTGACTGACATAGTAGCATACAACACAGGGCAATTTATTAGGATTTACAGACCAGCATTTCAGAGCACAAAGGGGCTTGATATATTTTGTTGTTGATTTGGCTGCGGATGCTCAGTGATAATCGTGCCAGCAGTGTGGATCGCAACAGCAGGAGACGGCAACTTTATTCACTCGCATTCACGGCCGACTTTGTAGCTGGCTTCGGAGATTATGGTAACGTCTTTTCTTTTGCGATTTACTTTGCACATTCGACCTGACTGGTTATGGCCTCGCTTCGCCTGTGTGTGTGTGTGTGTGTGTGTGTGTGTGTGTGTGTGTGTGTGTGTGTGTGTGTGTGTGTGTGTGTGTGTGTGTGTGTGTGTGTGTGTGTGTGTGTGTGTGTGTGTGTGTGTGTGTGTGTGTGTGTGTGTGTGTGTGTGTGTGTGTGTGTGTGTGTGTGTGTGTGTGTGTGTGTGTGTGTGTGTGTGTGTGTGTGTGTGTGTGTGTGTGTGTGTGTGTGTGTGTGTGTGTGTGTGTGTGTGTGTGTGTGTGTGTGTGTGTGTGTGTGTGTGTGTGTGTGTGTGTGTGTGTGTGTGTGTGTGTGTGTGTGTGTGTGTGTGTGTGTGTGTGTGTGTGTGTGTGTGTGTGTGTGTGTGTGTGTGTGTGTGTGTGTGTGTGTGTGTGTGTGTGTGTGTGTGTGTGTGTGTGTGTGTGTGTGTGTGTGTGTGTGTGTGTGTGTGTGTGTGTGTGTGTGTGTGTGTGTGTGTGTGTGTGTGTGTGTGTGTGTGTGTGTGTGTGTGTGTGTGTGTGTGTGTGTGTGTGTGTGTGTGTGTGTGTGTGTGTGTGTGTGTGTGTGTGTGTGTGTGTGTGTGTGTGTGTGTGTGTGTGTGTGTGTGTGTGTGTGTGTGTGTGTGTGTGTGTGTGTGTGTGTGTGTGTGTGTGTGTGTGTGTGTGTGTGTGTGTGTGTGTGTGTGTGTGTGTGTGTGTGTGTGTGTGTGTGTGTGTGTGTGTGTGTGTGTGTGTGTGTGTGTGTGTGTGTGTGTGTGTGTGTGTGTGTGTGTGTGTGTGTGTGTGTGTGTGTGTGTGTGTGTGTGTGTGTGTGTGTGTGTGTGTGTGTGTGTGTGTACCATAAACACCACCTGTTATCCGTTCACTCCATCTGTAAAGCTTTGGAAAACGAAAAATTGCAGTAACCTCATTGAACCATTTCCGTCTCCCAGCAGCTCTGTGTAATTGACTACAATAAATCAGTTCTGAGGCAACCATGGCAATATGCAGGGGATATATCTGCGGTCTACCCCGGTCGCATCACTTCTTGCCTTGTATAGAGCACTGACAGCGGGCCATCCACCTGTAGAACACGTCATTCCAATTTGCTTCACACCAGCCTCTCACCCTCGTCGATGCTCAGGCTTCCATAATTCTTAAAATCTTCCACCCAGTTTTTCCACCTTTGACCTTCCCTTCCTTCTCACTCCTGGGCACAATCTTCATATTCTTTTCTCTGAGGCCTTGGATTTTCCCTACGTATCGCACACGTCACTTATTCAGCATTTACACTGACCCCCCCCCCTCTCTCTCTCTCTCTCTCTCTCACGGTAGGGATGATTTTATGACATGTCGGTGGATCAAGTGCAGGATCAATTTAGTTTGTTTTAGCGAAATTGTCCCCAGCAATGGATCGACTTCGCGTCCTCTCAAACATCGGATACCTTCTCTAACCACTCAGCCACCACCTCTTTCTTGTCCTCCCCCATCCTTTCACTCCCCCTAGTCTCAATCCATGCATTCTGCTTGTTAGCGTCTTGTCACTCATTCTTCCCACATAACCATACCTCTTAACATACCGCGGGTCAGCCAGTTCCACAGTAATTCTCCCATTTCTGTTTGACACTCCTTCTTACTTCACATGTAGAACTCTCTGTCTGTCTGTCTGTCTCCTCTTTGTCACTCCATCTCACTTTACATGTAGACCATTTAAGCTTGATTTAGTCATACTGATTTTTTCTTGCTTCTACCGGATACTGTTAATTGATATAAAGATACCATCCAATTAGCAGCCTCGTAATGAAGGTCATAAACCCATTCTATTACAAAAGCCTCACTAGAAATGAATAAATCTGTTTGGTGGGGAAAATATTAATCATTTTGTTTCCTTCTTTCCCACCAAGTTCCCTTCTAAAGCACTAAGCCACGTATTATTCAAAATGAGGTTGCAAGGATGTGAACAAGCCTCAGTTTTTGACCTTATTTCCTGAAGTGTGCCATGATGACAAAATATGCCTGATCTTTATGTAGCTACGGGTTTCGACATCTCCCTTTTACGTGGGATGCAGGCTAATCAGGTGAAAAACTGCATTACGGTATTTTTTTATAATCGACCGACAGAAATCAGAGGCTTGCTTATACCTTTCAGCATTCAGATCTAGTAATGCAAGTGTAATTATCAATCTTCAGGGGTAATTCTCTCCTCCCTTACCTTTATCGTTCCATGTTCCCCTCCCTCTCACTCTTCTTTCTGACGTCCTCCACCACCTCCTCCTCCTCCTCCTCCTAATCTTATACCTCCAGTCCTCCTCCTCCTTCTCCATCTTCATCTCCACCTCTACCTTCACCTCCTTCTCCACCTCCACCTGCCCCACCTCCTTCTCCTCTACCTCCTCCTTTTCCTCCTCCTGTTCCTCTTCTTCCTCCTCCTCTTCCTCTCTTCTTCCTTCTTCTCCTCCTCTTCCTCTTCCTTCTTCTCCTCCTCTTCTTCCTCCTCCTTCTCTTCAATCTCTCTCTCTCTCTCTCTCTCTTTGCCTGCTTGTCTGCATCTCGTATTCCCCCCTATCCCATACTCCCTTTTTTCAATTTTCCCTCTCCCTGCCCCTCTCCCCCACCCCTGCCACTCTCTCCCCTTCCTCCCTCCCTTTCTCTCCCTCCTTCCTTCTACTCTTTTCTCTCCCTCTTCTCCCCCTTCTCATTTCCTCCTCCATTTTCCCTCCCCTTGCACAAACATCACACAAATTTGGTTAACAATAAGTACGATTTTTTCTCTCGGGTTTATCTCCTCTCTCATCCTTCAATACTCTCTCTCTCTCTCTCTCTCTCTCTCTCTCTCTCTCTCTCTCAGTATGTTGTATGGATGTGGTGTGTGTGTGTGTGTGTGTGTGTGTGTGTGTATAATTCATTTCCCATCAACAAATTTCCAGAGTTGAAATGCATTACAATGAATAATTAATGCAATATTCACGGATATCAATCTTACTTCGCTACTATTATCCTTTGCAGTACGATAGTCTCATTTTAACTTCGTCAAACAACTTTTATTCATCTTTGCGTAGACCTCTCATATTGGAGAATTGAAGTGGAGCAAATATTATTAATTTTAGTAAGATAAGCCCTTCCTTCAATACCTCTCTCTCTCTCTCTCTCTCTCTCTCTCTCTCTCTCTTCCTTTCCAACTTAGAGACCTGAATATGTTAGGGTTACTTGTTTATTGAGTCTTCTGTTGAAAATTAAATTGAAATACTGATCTGAGGAAAGCATGACGGCAGCGTTTGACAGTAAGATACAAAGGGCGACTCCATACTGAAGGGTCAAACAACGATATAGTATTCTGCAGAGTACAATTATTTCCCTTTTGTGAAAGAATGGTGGTCATGATAATGCGTTGTAGATTAATGATAAAACACACACACACACACACACACACACACACACACACACACACACACACACACACACACACACACACACACACACACACACACACACACACACACACACACACACACACACACACACACACACACACACACACACACACACACACACCACACACACACACACAGGCACGCAAACTGATGTTTTATTAGTCTGACGAATTAAAGGAAATAGACCACACAATGATACCAAATAGCATAAAAAAGGGCTGTGAAAGTATAAGAAGAAAGTACACACACACACACACACACACACACACACACACACACACACACACACACACACACACACACACACACACACATTAATTAGCCATGACAGGAAGAAGCAAAAATATGGAATTAGCTTTATGAAACCACGCAGAGTGAAAAAAAAAATGTAATTGAATTTTTATAGGAAAGCACAAGTAAAAAAAAAAAAAGACAAATGAAGAACCATACAAATGTTAATTACGATAGAGGAAATAGGGCTAAAGGGAATAACATTATGATTTTACTATCGAATTAAGGTCTCTATATGTGGGTTCAATAAGTTGTAAAGTAGATACACACACACACACACACACACACACATACACACATACACACACACACACACACACACACACACACACACACACACACACACACACTCGCTGGCGCAGTGGTAACGTTCTCGCATGCCAACTGGTGGACGGGAGTTCGCGCCTCGCTCAGGTTGCGAAAAGTTTCACTGACGAAGTGGGTGGTTACTGTCCCCCTTGAGCAAGGGGACGGGTGTGTGCGTGTGTGAAGGTCACAGCCTTGCCCTTAGATCGGACTACATGAGCTCTCAGCTCCCTTCCGGGAGGGTAAAAAGCTGACGATCACGACCATCAAGTGATCCTGACCGGCCCGGTGAATTACACACACACACACACACACACACACACACGTTCTTATGATTAAAAAACAGTTACAGCAAAAGTAATACTTCCACCAACAATGCATTCATTTTGATGAAAAAATGCGGAAGTTTGGTAAGAATAATTTAATAATGTATTTAACATGTTTGTTCTTCAGAATAACACAACTGTCCCGAGGAAAATTTGTTCAGTCATCTAGATAATTAAGTTTAATAATGGAAAGTAATTTTTAAAACTTGTAGTGGAAGGCATTTTCATTTTAATCTTTTATCAATGTAATTTTTTGCTAATTAATTTACTTGAAGTGACAGACATTTTATTTTATTCATTATTTTTTTCTTTGCTTATGTGTTTATATTTTACTTGCTTGTTTTAGAGGGATGTGAATACTGATCAGGACAATGACGAAAATATGTTGTGTCTAATTTGGAAACACGCCACTCACTCACCAAGTTCAATAATCCATCTACGACAAGACATTGAGTCAACATCTATACATGTCACCGCTTGGGCACTAACACCCACCGTCCTAAATGAATACATGTTAAAACTGCGTCACTCTGGATTAACAGGACGGCGCTAGTAAGGGTGTTTATATGTTGGTGAGTTCTGTAGAATATCCGCTTTCTTCTTCACTACGAGGATATTTCTTATTGGATTCCTATTATTTTTAGACGGAATAATTCATAAAGAGGAAGATTTCACATCCCACACCATACCTTGACCCCACATCTCACATCCCACACCCCACACCTCACACTCCAAACCCCACACACGACACACCACAACCCACACCTCATATCACATATCACACCCTCATACCCGACATACGACAACCCACACACCCACCCCACACTCCAAACCCCACACCCTACACTCCCACATACCAAGCACCCCGCACTCCACACCTCACACCAAACTCCTCACACCCCACATCCCTCACCCCATACCCCACACCCCACACCCAACAACATACACCTCTCTACCTCTGCACCGCACTTACCTCCGCCATTATTAGCACAGATGAGCTATTATGACTTAATGAACCAATACAAGACTAATGACATACTGGAAATTAGTGTTGTGTGGTTGTGGGTGAGGCTGGAGTTTAATTTTGAGGTTTGTGAGGAGGTTATGGCGTTAGTGACGTAAAGAAATGAAAGAAGGAAAGGAAATGAAGAAGGATAATGAAAACGTAAGAGATGCAACGGAGAAACAAAAGCACCCGAGAGGAAAAGCAAAAGAGAATCATGACACAAAAGTGGTTTAAACAAAAACAATTTAACAGCAAATGCATGCAAACGCAAAGGAAAAAAAAAAAGAACAAGTGTTGCCAGGCACAATAAACCTCGCCCGACAGAAAATTTATTGCCGTTTCAACCGTGTTCATGATATAGCCCCCTGAAAATCCGTGACCTTGGGTTTGACCTTTCAAGGTCACTTAAGGTCATGGTACCAATTAAAAACTCATAAAGGATTTCACATATGTTGATAATAGTAAATATCTATCTGCAGCCAGTTTCGAGTTACAGCCCCTTTAATATCCGTGACCTTGAGCTTGACCTTTGTGTCACTCAGGGTCAAAGGTCTTGGTGCAAAATGAAAGCCTTCATGGGAGTTCCTGTATGATGATAGTAATAAATATCTCGCTCTTCAACCGTTTTCAATTTATTGCCCTCTGAAAATTCGTGACCTTGATTTTGACATTTCAGGGTCACTGGACTACATCTAAAATTTAATAATTTCCTTTTGTGACCAAGTCCCACAAATCCTTCAAGGTTTTCTGTAACTTCATTCAGCCGTTTTTCCGAAATGCTGCTAACAAAGAGAGAAAGAAACAAAGAAACTACCAAATACAATACCTCGCCGGACTCCTTCCCGGACAAGGTAATAATGATTAAAAGAAAATAAACACGGACCAGGGGCATTAAGAACCCGGAACAGGAACAGCACATTAGCAAGAAAGTTATCAACCATGTCCAGTAACGTGGCCACACATCCACTCCTGCATCATTCGTCTTCCTGGTTCTCTTCCTCAAGTTAACTCCTTCAGTCCAATGTTGCCCTTTTATACCTTTGTTCTTGCTACCTGCAGCGATTTTATTCAGTTTAGGAGGTACTTTTCCATCTGGAGTGGTTAGAGATGCCTGCATTAACCCTCTCATTACCAGGGGCCATTCGTGACATGAGTAAATTCGTATAGAGGTAGTTACAGCTCAGTAAAAAAAAAAAAAAAAAAGTCATCGAAATGAAGGGGTAAAAAAAAAAAATAAAGATAGGTTGCAACCCTTGCCATAAGCATCTACATACGTACTTCATCCATCTATGTCTACCTACTTCTGAATAATGATAGATGAGAAAATCCATACAACAGATCCGTGGTATTATTGTAGGACAGATTGCTGCTACACAGGTTTTTGATGAACGAAACACTGGGACCTACGTTGTGGCTTATGGTTGAGATTTATGTGACAATTAGCGCTACACAGGCTCTGGGTCGGAGGGTGCATCGTGTGGCGGTGTTGGTTGTTAAATAGTCACTCCTACATTTCCACCTGTGCCGCATTTACTCACCCTAACATCAACAGCTCCAGTATTATACGCAAGTTCATTCTGCTTATAAGTGTTGGCTGATTTTTCGAGTGCGGAATTCCAGCACGGGGAGTAGTGTGTTTATCCGGCATTATTGCTCAAGACCATGACCGTCTTACCGGGAGCCGCGGTAACTCGGTGGCAGCTCGTCTTGTGATGCTACGGTTCGAAACCAGAGACGTGGTAAACATAATGTGGGTTGTTGTAGTAGGTCCTTTCATGTGCTTGGATATGGCAGGGGTGGTGGTTAAGTGTTGTGGAAAGTGTTGTACTGCCTAAAACGGCCTTAGTTCCATCATAGCTGGGGTAGGGAACAGTCCGGTGATTTGAATTTCATTTATATATTTTTTAAACTGATCTACAAAACCTGCTGGTGTGTCATAAAAAAGACGTTATAATACCTAAAATTCCCTAAATGAATGAGACGCTCGATGGTTTATTCAGTATGGTCAGTGGGCATTAGTGTTCAGGTGGTAATAAATGAAAGTGCATAGTACATATAAGGACTAATGGGTCCCTGAAAATGGGTTTTAAAGTCTTTGTCCAGAGTAGGACACAAAACATTCCTGTCACAACATGCCAGTAATACAACAGTCCTTGACACACACAAACATGGTCAATCCTACTCTAGGACATTCATACAGTAAGCATTACTCATTACTAACACGCCTGCATTGCAAAGGCTTAATTCTGGCTACCACTACAATTCCCAGCAGAAGGTCTGATCTAGCAGTCTTATTGTTACTGTTACAGCCAACCCCAGTGAAGAGAAGTGTATAGTGAACTGGATTTATGATTTTTTTTGGTTTTTATTTTCTGAAAGCTGTGAAACCTGAGTACATGAATTATTATGAACTAATGTACAGGATAGCATAGATGCTGCTATTGCAAATATCCCTGAAACAGTCAATGAAGGTTTGAAAGAATCAGTTTGATTTCAGTATCTGTCTGCCCGCCTCGCACACATATTTAAAACCGACCGACCGACCGACCGCGCCCACACACACACACACACACACACACACACACACACACACACACACACACACACACACACACACACACACACACACACACACACACAGACACACACACACACACATACACACACACACACACACACACACACACACACACACACACACACACACACACACACACACACACACACACACACACACACACACACACACACACACACACACACACACACACACACACACACACACACACACACACACACACACACACACACACACACACACACACACACACACACACACACACACACACACACACACACACACACACACACACACACACACACACACACACACACACACACACACACACACACACACACACACACACACACACACACACACACACACACACACACACACACACACACACACACACACACACACACACACACACACACACACACACACACACACACACACACACACACACACACACACACACACACACACACACACACACACACACACACACACACACACACACACACACACACACACACACACACACACACACACACACACACACACACACACACACACACACACACACACACACACACACACACACACACACACACACACACACACACACACACACACACACACACACACACACACACACACACACACACACACACACACACACACACACACACACACACACACACACACACACACACACACACACACACACACACACACACACACACACACACACACACACACACACACACACACACACACACACACACACACACACACACACACACACACACACACACACACACACACACACACACACACACACACACACACACACACACACACACACACACACACACACACACACACACACACACACACACACACACACACACACACACACACACACACACACACACACACACACACACACACACACACACACACACACACACACACACACACACACACACACACACACACACACACACACACACACACACACACACACACACACACACACACACACACACACACACACACACACACACACACACACACACACACACACACACACACACACACACACACACACACACACACACACACACGGACGCACACAGACTTTTCCCTCTCTCTAGCACACACAAACACATACATTCACCATGTTCAATTAAATATAGAAAGTCCCCCCACAAATGCTATTTAGCTAAGTACTCCTTTTCACTTGACCTTTCCTTCTGTTTATCTGCTAATAGAAAATGGGATGGTTACCTATGCGTCCAGTCACCATCATCATCATCATCGTCATCTTCCATACTTTGTTTTCCACTTCTCCCTTGCGTTATCATCATCGTCCTTGTAATCCTGAAGCACAGTGACTTATCATCATCATCATCATCATCATCATCATCGCTTTCTCCTCACCTCTCCCATTCAGCATGGTGGCCCCTAATAGCTACTCTTGGCCTTCTGCATACGATCTGATTTTCGTTTGGAGAGATTATCCGAAGTGGACAGATTACTGAATGTAGCATCTAATCCCTTCACCGAGCCAGCAGGTGGAAATAAGAATAAAGGCGCCATCGAAATAAGGAGGTAAATTGATTTCATTGTGCAGTGCTTTATTTTAACTGAACAGAATTTTCTGATTGCAGTAAGAACACAATAAAAGAGGCCAACGTACTGTAGAAAATATAAAACAAAATATGAGGTCATCGTACTGTAATAAAATTAATAAAAAAATACAATGAAAGACAAACTTACTGTAAAAATAAAAGAATGAACTATAATCGAGGTCATTGTACTGTAAAACGTAAAGACTGCAAGACGCCATCGTACTGTAATAAATAATACAAGTGGTCATCTTACTGTAAAAAAAAAAATAAAGAATAAAATATAAAAGAGGCTATCGTACTGTAAAATATAAAACACAATATAAGTGGTCATCCTACTGTAATGAATAAATGTCGTTCTTGCCGATTTATGTGATTTAATTAAATCTTCTGAAGCAAGAGAGAACGAAGGTTACTACTAGAACTCTAGGGGATTAACCTGAGAGTAATCTTTCCCTTAAGCCATTTCTAGAACTTGAGCCATCACTAGAACTTGAGCCATTACTAGTACTTCAGCCATCACTAGAACTCTTAGATAAAATATTCAAGTATCTTCAAATTAAAACTTAGATTTCTCGTTGTTGAGTTAATTCTTCAGGTGATCGTCAGCATAACATGGCTAGGAAACTGAAAGATTCGCCTCTTTCTGTCTGTCTGTCTGGCTGTCTTTGTAGGGCATAATTTCCTCTTTCCCTCTATTCCCTCCAAGAAGTTTCCCTCCTTCCCTACTTCCCTTCCTCCCCCACCCTCTCACCTTCCTCTGTCTGTCTGTCTGTGTGCCTATGTCAGTCAGTCAGTCAGTCTCTGTTTATTTGTCTCTCCTTCCTTCCCTCCCTCATGCTCTCTCTCTCTCCTTCCCTCCTTCCCTTCCTCCTTTTCTTTCTCTTTCTCTTCTCCTTCTCTTCTCCTCTCCCCCCACCCTCCTTCTCACCTTACACCCTCACAGGATATTAGGCCTTACAGGAAGTCACAGGAGGAGCAAACACACACACACACACACACACACACACACACACACACACACACACACACACACACACACACACACACACACACACACACACAAACACAAACACAAACAAAAACACAAACAAAAAAAACACACACAAACACACACACACGCACACACACGCACACATACCCCACCCTCTCTCTCTCTCTCTCTCTCTCTCTCTCTCTCTCATTATCTAATCAATGCTTCTCCCTGTTTCCCAGTACAGCTGATTGTCTGAGGGTTTGGAGGATGAATGAGAACCTTGTGTGCTACTCTTCTGTCTTTAAGTGTCTGTATATAGAAAGTAGGATATTCTTCAAGTACTACGACCGGAATACCTAGACATGCTCGTAATGTCTGTGTGGTTTGTGAATCTATGTAAATGTGGTAAAAACTACACACACACACACACACACACACACACACACACACACACACAGACGCGGACAAAAACATTATCGGTCCGCCTTGCTGAAGGTGGGGGATAACAAACAAACAGGTGTGAAAACATATGCTCCTTATCGGAGTGAATAATTAATTACAATAACACTACTACTACAGCTGCTACTATTACTATTAATAATGAAAACTCTATATAATCGTCTGTTTTTTTCATGAATAAATTAAACGAGTACAGGGTGATCCGTAAAC
The DNA here is from genome assembly GCF_032717465.1 of Coenobita brevimanus. Lineage (NCBI taxonomy): Eukaryota > Metazoa > Arthropoda > Malacostraca > Decapoda > Coenobitidae > Coenobita > Coenobita brevimanus. The sequence goes on along the minus strand of NC_137030.1, from coordinate 29,476,160 downwards.
AGCTCTGCACTAAAAACTCACCGAGAGGAATCTTGTGTGTTCCTGGTACGGCTCAGTCTGCTGGTGTGGACTTGGGTGTGGCAGTGGGAATAGAAAATAACTGATACAGGATAACACAACGCTGACTGAGCAGTGTCCATAGTACACAGAAAATCACTCCGCAGGGTTAGAGGTCTACTACCACTACTACTACCGCTACTACTACTACTACTGCTACTACTACTTTGTCCAAAAAAGAAAATCGTTGAACGTTTAGCTTCGACGACAACACTGTTTTAATTTACTCTTACTGTATCGCATGTTTTCATTAAACCACAAACAGACCATGGTAATGAACGGGCTAATTTATGATACTGTATTCTTAAGCCCTCCGGTTCGAAGCGTCTAGTTTAAGCTGAATAAAATCGCCTGGAGAGAGTGAGAATAAAACACAAGTATCTCAGCAGGCTCGAGAAATAAGTAAGTGTAGTAAATGTATAGGGTGATGATGGGAGAAAGATAATGTGTGTGTGTGTGTGTGTGTGTGTGTGTGTGTGTGTGAGAGAGAGAGAGAGAGAGAGAGAGAGAGAGAGAGAGAGAAATTCCCCTCCAATTCAAACTTCCTCAGCGCAAAATGACGGACTTTGCTAAATAAATATTGTTCAATTTTGGGGGCCATTTGGCAGAGTGGTTCCGTGAATAATCCGACCAGAGTAATAGTGGTGGTGGTAATTGTGGTGGTGGTGGTTGTGGTTGTGGTGGCATTTTTGGTAGAAGTGGCATTTATGGTGGTAATAGTTGTCATACTTGCTGGAATGTGGTAGTTGTAATATATCTTTTTATCTATAAACTATCTATCTATTATACGTGCATCTTCTAGTGACTTACTGAGATATAAACAAAGGACGTCATCGCACTGAAAAGGCTAACGATGGAGATTTCACACCCCTACACTGTAAAGGGGCTCCACAATGCTGGATGTTGTTTTTGCTTGTTTGTTGTTGTTGTTGTTGTTGTTGGTGGTGGTGGTGGTGGTGGTGTCGCTGCTGTATTTGCTGTTGCTGTTGTTGTTGTTGTTGTTGACCTAGATACATTTCAATATGGAACTGGTGGACGGGAGGCTGAAACTGCTCTTTTTTCAGGGGACAGGAAGACAGATGCGGAACTTGCACGACTTGCAGCGGATCTTCCCGGTTATATCAGTTCCACCACGTGAAGGCTCCCAGGTTGATCCAGGTCCAACGTATATCCCTCACCAGTCGCTTCGTCCCTAAACATGTCTAGCTTCGTCTTATCTAGCCTAACAGTTTAACCCAACCACACCTCATCTAACCTAACCTTACCTTGCAGTCTAACACAACCTTACCTAACCTAACTAACAATCTAACTCATCCTAACCTCATCTAACCTTACCTAACCTAAAATCTAACTCATCCTAACCTCATCTAACCTTACCTAGCTTGACAATCTAACCCATCCTAACCTCATCTAACCTAACCTAGCCTGTTCTGACGTAACTAGAACAACATGGAGAAGGACTGGTTTCATGAGCGGATTTACCCATTTGCGCGAGATGGTGTTCCTTTGCAGTTCTACGAAATGATGAATAGATGTGTGTTGTGTTGGCAAAAAAACACATTAAAATATTCGTCCTGAAGAGATTATTGAAGGCTGTCTTTACTTGTTTAGTGTAATACATTCCACGGAGGTAAATAACACAACTGGATCCTCAGGTTGAAGTGTTAAGTAGTAGTAATAGTAGTAGTAGTAGTAGTAGTAAATTACAAGAGTAAGTGTTAAAAGCTGGCAGAAGTAGGGTGTTCACACTTAGATATTGTAGAGGGCGTTATCAAGCTTATGGTGTCAATAATACTTGTTTCTGTCCTCTTTATTACAAGTCATCTCATTTGGTTGGGTCTGGTTAGTACTTGGATGGGTGACCGCCTGGGAACACCAGATGCTGTTGGCATCCCTACGTGTCAAGTGGGGTTGGTGGAGGATTAGTGCCCCTCCCTGTAAAACAATTAACTCCAAGCCCTTGACCACCCCGTTTGGGATATATGGCGTCTGGCAATGGAATGGAATGGAATGGATCTCATTTGGTTGAATGTAATCGACTGACAACAATAGGAATTAAGCTCAGAACCATCGTATGTGGAACGCTTTCAAACTCAGGACGTCTTTTATTCACTTATTTTCTTATATTGTTTATTTTGTTGATACTATACTTACGTGATTCTATTAAGCTTGGGATTGTCCTATCGCATGGAAGGGGTGAGAGACGACATTCACTAATATTTCCATTGTGAAAGGTCTCTAAAGACAGAATAAGATGGTCAAGGCGTAAGAGCAAGCAAAGGAAAAGAAAACAATAAGATCAGAAAAAGGAAAAAAATGCCCTTAAGCTGAAAAAGTTACATCATTCATTCATCATCATTCCATTGCCAGACGCCATGTATCCCAAACGGGGTGGCCAAGGGCTTAGAGTTAATGGTTTTACAGGGAGGGGCACTAATCCTCCACCAACCCCACTTGACACGTAGGGATGCCAACAGCATCTGGTGTTCCCAGGCGGTCACCCATCCAAGTACTAACCAGACCCAACGTTGCTTAACTTCGCTGATCGGACGGGAAGCGGTGTACTCAACGTGGTATGGCCTAGTGAATATTTCCTTTAACCTCTTCAGCACGAGACTTATTCCCAAAACTAATTAAATTCATCTGGCATCAGCAAGAACAAAATGGTGTCCATGTCCTCGGTTCATTCCTTCAGTTCATTGACGTCGCATACAATCCATTTTTCCTCCCACCTGAGGCTTTCATTCAGGTGAGCAGAGACGTTTGATGCCAAGGGGGACTAGAAACGAGCTCCATTAGCCCTTTTACCACAAGAGGTTCTTCTAGTGCTGAATAAAATCGTCTGGAATTTGCAGGAATATAATAAGAAACATACCAGCACTGGAGAGATTGTGTTCTTAAATAGTGCCTCGACACCCCCAGTAAGTATCGAAATGGGTCCTAAAGGGCATCCAGAAAGACATCCTTAAAAAAAAAAGAAAAAAAAGGTATGGTAATATATTCATGTGCAGATAATATCGGAAATTTGTTTATGAGTTTATCTTATTGAAAACATAAATAAGCGTCCACATAATTCATTTTTTTTTTAATAGCCATTCTCATGTCTCCTTTTCACATACAGGAAATTGAAAGGGGAAGGAGTGATAGTAATAACGAGGGGGTATCCGGATGACTTAGAGTTCAACCTGGGGATACTGGGCCCGGAAAATTTTAAGAGCTATTGGCTAACATAGACTACTAGAGTTATCCCGACCACTAGTGTGTTAATGGTTAATGGCCTCAGATTCCTAACATTTACTTCCAGGTGAACAAAATCGTCTTGCGTGAGCTGTACCAGAGTAATATAGCTGTCCCGATCAGGAGAAGGTTATGGAAGAGTATTTCTATGCCTATCACGGCTAGACATTCCCCTAAAGCTGAATAAATCGTCTGGCAGGAGAAACAGTACACAGAACACTATCATATTGAAGTGGCAAATAAAACCCTGTATTTAATCCCAGCCCTACCTTTCCCCGAAGCTGTATAAAATCGTCTGGCAGCAACAAGGAGACATTAATAAAGACATTAAAGCGATCCCTGTAATTACTCCACTATCTGACGTTTGGCAAGAGTTGAATAATATCGTCTGGGGGCGGTACGTAAAAAATAATGTAATCATAAGAATTAAAAAATGAGCTTAACGACAATTTTGCTATGCTCTTCACTGCAAGCTGAACACAAACGTCAGGAGCCATGAATAACAAAATTACGTCCTCGTACCGAATGGGTTACCTTCCTTACTACAGTGCTTTATTTTATAGGCTACAACCAGATTATTTTTATCAAATTTTTGAGAGAATACTAAGCTAGGAAGAGACTTTTGAAACTGGAAGGGTTACATATATAATTCATTCACATCTTCATCGTTAGGGATCTCTCTAACTTTAATAAAATCTCTAGGTGGTACTGGCAGGGCTAAAAATGATATATATAAAAACACGTCATTAGACTGAAGGGGTTAAGGGGTATTTGTGTTAGTAATGGAGAGTCACGATTCAGGAAATTACGTGAAGGAGATATTGTGTGTCCGAGGGGGGGAGGGTGGGGAGGGGTGTGGGTGGGGTAATAGATGGGGGTTGGGGAGAGGTGGGGAGGGGTGTGGGTGGGGTAATAGGTGGGGGTAGGGGAGAGGTGGGGAGGGGTGTGGGTGGGGTAATAGGTGGGGGTAGGGGAGAGGTGGGGAGGGGTGTGGGTGGGGTAATAGGTGGGGGTAGGGGAGAGGTGGGGAGGGGTGTGAGTGAGAGGTGAGGGTGGGGTGAGAGAATGAGGGTGGATATGGGTGGGGGTGAGTGGGGGTTTGGTGGGAGAGGCGAGGCGGGGCAGGTGGGGTAAGGGTGAGAATGGGTGGGTGAAAGTGATCAGAGTTTGGGAAGGGGTCGGAGGAGTTTTCTTTTTATTTTTCCCCAACATTGTTTTGGGGGCACCCATTAAAGCACAAAGGCTCCTCTCAGCTAGAACATCGTGTTGCAGTAGGCAAAGTAAAATGCTTAAATGAATCCTTGCTATTTCTTTTTCTCATGGACTGTTTTACGTGGAACTCAATCTTTCTATCATAATCAAGTGCGATAATGCTAATAAACTCTTCTTTGATTCATCGTTCAAATTAAAGCACAGGATATATATGTGTACAGGACGCTGACACACATGAGCGTTTGTTTCAGAATCGACAATGACAGTGTTTATTAGATCATCAGCCATTAATATCTGAAAATGTCCAATAGATTTTAGCCTACACAAGTTTAGTCATCTGCAGGAAGTGCCAGATTATCATGTACCAGCTGTGTGTGTGTGTGTGTGTGTGTGTGTGTGTGTGTGTGTGTGTAGGCATAGGTGTGTGGGGGAGGGAGGGGTGTAATGTCAGGTTATGGGTGGACCCAGACGTGTTCTCACTGTCAATCACTGATCCACTCTCATTCAAGATACAGGCAGGTGAGGAAGGAAGGCAGGCATGGGGGTGAGGCAGGAGCTGGGTGGGGCAGGGACTGGGTGAGGCAGGGTGGGAGTGACAGGGGGTTTGGCACAAGGATTGAGAAGGAAGCATGAGACTGGTGGGGAGGGAGTAAATGATTTGTGAACAAGGGAGGACAGGGGGTGTCTGATTGGGAAGGATGAGCAAGAGGGTGAGTCAGAGGAAGCCAGAAAGTGACTG
>NC_137030.1:29428415-29465915 GCF_032717465.1 Coenobita brevimanus | reverse complement strand
TTATCATTATTATTATTATTATTATAATTACTATTATTATTATTTTTATTATTATTATTATCTAGAGGCCCCTCCTCAGGCTGCGTAAAATCGTTTGCTGGAGGCCTACTGAGATAGATGGATTGAGAGGGAGAGAGAGAGAGAGAGAGAGACACACACACACACACACACACACACACACACACACACGCACAGAGAGAGAGAGAGAGAGAGAGAGAGAGAGAGAGAGAGAGAGAGAGAGAGAGAGAGAGAGAGAGAGAAGGGGGGGAGGGGGGAATCTGAAACATTAACGCATATCCCAAATAAAGAGGGATTCGACACTTCAGACCCAAACCAGCTGAAGACCAAAGCAATCCAGGCGCTGATTGCCCTGACACACAGAAAAGGGTAATGATAACGTCTCTCAACAACAGAAAATTCGAAAGCATCATAAAACTATTTAATTACTTAAAAAAAAAAAAAAAAAAAAGGAAAGAGAGTTACAAATACTGGCTTATTCGACACCCTAAAACTGAAAGCCAAAGATGGAATTCGACACATTAGCCACACAGTCTCATGGTAAAAGGATATTCCAGGTACTGACGAATATCCAGAGCATTGGCAGATTTAGTACCTCTGCCAAAACCAGCTTCAGTTAAAAAATATTCGAAGTGCTGACTGACTCGACACCTTGCTGTAAACAAAGAGATCTGATCAGATTACTCAAGGCTCACACTCGTGCCGAAAAAAAAAAACAAAAAAAACAAGCTATCTCTCAGGCTTCTGTGGGAGGGAGGGGGGTGTAGTATGCCTAATATCAGTGTAGTGTGCCTGAAGTCACGCTGGTGTTATATTTATTTCTGTCCTCGTTTAATCTTGGTCGTATGAGGTCAGTGATACGTTTGCCAGGATTTGTCATTAGGCCAATGGTCTTCAACCTTTTTGAGACCATGGCTCACTTCTGGGATTCCCAGATACTCGTGACCCATTGCCCTTCAGATTTAGAATAGGATTTTAATAAATTCATAAATGAAACAAGTCATGAAATTTTAGTACAGTTTACTTTTGCATTCAGGAAATTAACCACTGTACTGTAATCACCGAAAATAAAACTTGTGTAGTGTACTTGAACCTTGTAATATACCTTCAGGGCCAAAAGACAAATATAAACAAAATTAATCTACTGTACCATGTAATTACTAACTAGGTTAGGCAGCTAATGTAATGGCTGCACTTTCTTGTTATATATAAGCCTATCAGATCGGGGGACAGTTGTCGATAAGGCACATCGCATGACATCCTCCACCTCTAAGCGGTTTCTTGATTTTGTTTTGATTTGAAGTATGGCAGAAAAGCCTGACTCACACAACGCGCCGAAGCTTCTTTCTCTCTCTCTCTCTCACTCATATTGTACAGTTTAATATATATATATATATATATATATATATATATATATATATATATATATATATATATATATATATATATATATGTATATATATATATATATGGTGGGCCACGGACATTTACTAGGGAAGAAATAAATTAATAAAAAATGTATATATTAATGTTTATTATTCTTTATTTTTTTATGTTTTCGTTTAAATTTTACCTACCTAGTGTATGTCCGTAGCCCACAGGCTGAAGGCCACTACTCTAGGGCCGTCTCCTTGTCTGCTAACCATTTCGTTGATGGTATTTCTCTCGACAAAGCAAAATCGTCTATATATACCTAAAAAAAAGAAAATACTTTATGTACTGTACCAATGGGAAGAGGACAGCATTCCTCCGCCGTGCCGCAAATCTTTTCATATGGCCACTTCGACACTAATACCCACCATCTATACTGAATGCATGCAAGAGATGTCTCATGCTAGACTAGTGTAAGGGTATTAACGAGGTGCTTTTGACATGCAATTGGATCTTGTGAAAGATTAGTAAAGTAATGGAAATCAATCACATTGTTTTATGACACAGCCTGGGTTCTAACTGGCATTCTTCTAGAGAATCTGGTCAAACTAATTCTCTCTCTAACCAATTCGGACGAGTGTCTTGAAAAATTTTTAGGAGTAAAATCACTGATATTCCTCTTCACTTCCACATTTTCATCCTGAATGCCATATTTCATCATCATCATCATCATCATCATCATCATCACCATCACCACCATTAGCAGCTTAACCATTTCCCACCACTCCAATAACCGAGTGGAGGTGGTGGTCAAGTGGTTAGACAGATGATCCATTATCTGAAAGGGCGCGAGTTCGGTTGTACACTGGGGGAGGGAACAAACTGAGTATTTGGATTTCGTTAACAGGGACTTTACTGATCTTTCACAAAACTCACCAACTCATCATAAATACACTCTCACTAATGCTGTCAAGTCAGTCCTGTATGGGATAACTCGAGCATGTATTTAATATCGACTGGGGGTATTAAAGCCGGAACGGTGACATGCAAAGGTGACTGGGACGGAAGAAGACTGGTGTACCTCAGAGAATAGAGTGTTAATTCTATGCCCAGAGTCAGACACGTAAAGAAAAAAAAAACAGAACAAGAACAGCAAACAAAAAGGCAGTTAAAAAAATCTAGAACAAATACAGCAAAACAATACTGCAGCAAATAACCCAAAACATGTACAGCAAAACAGTAAAGCGTAAAAAGCCCAGAACAAGAACAGAAACATCACACAACAGTTAAAAAACACCCTGAACAAGAACAGCAACACAATATAACAGATAAAAACACCCCGAACAAAACAGAAAATAATGCAGGAAAATTCCAGAACAAAAACAGCAAAATAATGAAGTAGGAGAACTACCAACAGTATGTCATGTGCTCTGGGCCACGCGTCCATTCACTCATCGTCCAAACTTTCAAAATTCTCGGCTCCACCTCATAGACAAAACTGTGAACACCAAAAAGGGGGATAATAAATTTTTGGGGTAGAGACCATGTCCTAGACCTTCACACACACACACACACACACACACACACACACACACACAAAAAGAAAAAAAGTGCAGACCTTTTCATGTGCATCTCTGTATACACTCCGTCCATCTTTCGTCAGTTCCTTTGCTTTTAATGCCATGTTTTATGATGTATTAATTCTCTCATGATAGGAACCACTCTTATATTGCATTCCAGTTAATGGTAGAAGACATTTTTCTGCCGAGAAAGAGTCTAAGGAACGCATGAATTAACTTGCAGTGTTTACCCAACCACTAAGCCTTCCACGCCTCATTTCATCATTAACCACAGTCATATATAGTTTTCATTACACAGATCTTACGCATTCTTTCCATATGATAATGCCAACTAAGCATATCTGTCTATACTTTTATCAATAGACTTCCATAGTCCACATGTTTTTATGATTCTCTTTTTCATATTCAGTCCCACCTCTGCAACTGACGTATGCTCCTTATCAGTCCCATTTCTGTTACTGTTGTTCTTGAGTTCTTATTCTCACGCCACATAGCTCCAGACATATATGTTCATGAGGATGCTAAAATAAACCTCATACACTTCTCATGCGGTCTTTATGTTCAGTCCTCGGTATCGTATCAAGGACTTCATGGAACTGTAATGACAAAATAATCTTTCAGTACCAAACTTTTGGAAAGGAAATACACTACCATTGGGTGAACCTCTGAGTTTTCCCTGTGGTTTTGTCCTTGGAGTAACTGCCCTCAAAATCACAGTACTTCGTTCTTGCCTGACCCATAACACTTCCACAAGGTTTGGTCCAAATTAGATCATCGCCGTGTGAGTTGACCTTGCTCTATGACCTTGACCTTTAGCGTTTCTGTGCCACCTGGACCTTTGATTGCTTGTTCTCAACATTGAATCCTTTCGTCATTACTTCATCTAGAACACTTCCACAATTATTGCTCTAATGGAATAAAAACTGATTAAGATGACCGTGCCATGTTACCTTGACTTTTGACCTATTGTTCTCTGATCTTGAATTTAGCTCTCCTTTGTATTGTTTTTGCTTTTTTCTTGGAAGAAATGGTTTGCTGGCTCCTGGCCTTTGGTTCCTTCCTCCTTGCATTAAAAAAAAAATAAAAAGCAATGGGGCATCCAGCCAGCTAACCCTGAGCCATTCTACTAACTTTGGTAATGAAGGAAAAAAAGTTTGGGATATTTTTTTCTCACACAGACTCACGGGGCGAACTTTGACCATGTCCTGCGACCTTGACTTTTGCCTGGTTATTCTCAAAATCAAATTCCTTGTTTTTGACTGACCTTTCACCCTTCCACCAAGTTTGGTTCAAATCAGATCGAGGAGGAGATGGCCTTGCCTTGTAACTTTGTCCTGTGACCTTGGCTTTTGACTTTTTCCTGCGACCTTTACCTTTGGCTGATTGTGCTCAAAATCGAATTCTTTTATTCGCACCTTACCCTAACACCTTTAGTTTGCTCTAAATCGGATGAAAACTGTTGAAGCTGGCCTCGCTGTGACCTTGAACTTTGACCTATCGTTAAAAAAACAAACAATAGGCTTACATCTCCTCTGACTCTCAACCATTCCAGCAATTCTAGTTAAAATCGGATAAAAAAAAAACGTTCGAGTTGGTCTGTACACGCACGCACGCACGCGCGAGCACACACACAAGCAAACACACACACACACACACACACACACACACACACACACACACGCACGCACGCACACACACACACACACACACACACACACACACACACACACACACACACACACACGCGCGCGCACACACACACACACACACACACACACACACACACACACACACACACACACACACACACACACACGCACACGCACACACACACACACACACGAAGCGTGGGTACAATATACATGTCAATAAATCGAGAACAAAACATTACGTACTTGTCACTGTTGGTAGAGGACTGACATGGTGCCTGGGGGTATATTAGAAAACCCACACTGAAACAATAAACAGTTCAAATTTATCAGGACTTCATCATGCAGTTTATATTCCTCACACCCGATGGCAGTTTGATACCGTTGCATTGCTTCATACTGGCTGACTCCAACAGCAGTGAATGGGTCTTCTCGGGCGAAGAAGTTTTTACCTCCTAGTTTGGTGTCATCTGCAAATTTGGCAATCTAGCAGACAATGATAAATAACACAAACCTAGATTTGAATCCTTGGGCATTTTTCCACAGTTGATATATCCCGAATTCCCAGTGGAAGAGTTTTGCCATCAACCTTGAATGAGACGTTTTGTGTAATGCCTTCTGAAAGTCCTAAAGAAGCGTATCATTGAGAGGTGAGGGTCTTTAGCGGGTCAATAATAATTTTTCCCGTTCACACATGGTCTGGTTTATCCGTAACCCACCACACTTCCAGGAATACGACCACAATCTCTCACAGTGAAATTTCTCGCACACTTTTATCATCATCTTTATGTGAATATGATGCAACTTATAACTGAGTAAACAGAAACGCCTGTGATAGATATGCCAATTATTTAATAGTACAATGAAGGTCAATTATCGAATAATCTTACCTACTGTATATAATTCACCAGAGTGGAGAGAGAGATCAGTTGACGACACGGATCATCGTACAGGATCGCATACTGCAGGGAAGGGTGCACCGCTCACTAGCAAGATGTATCACCTGGTGATGCTGGCAGCGCAACTACAGTAACCACAAACTGGTTCGGATTCGGTCCTACTTGACTCGGCTTCATTCACCAAGATTCGAACAAACTCCCCCCCCCCTCATCTCAATAGTCTCCAGAATTACGTACAAAAATAACCCTTGCACTAGCAGAGCTTATCATACTCTGTTTAACAAGGAAACTGCTGAACAAGTGATGTAGTTCGGTGGTGCTATTATTTTTCGCAAAGATTTGACGTCGCAAGTATTTACGTTTTCTGTGATGATCCTGATATGTAGAAAAATGTGGTAAGGGTATAACTATCATCATCATCTTTTCCCATTAAAATCTGTGGACAACTAACCGGCATTTCCAAATTTCCCAGTGATAAGGAAGTGGGAGCAGGGCAGTGAAATGGCGGAAGACAGGGTGACATGGAGGCGATTTGTTGGTGGCCACCCCTTACGGGATTAAGGCGTCTGGCAATAGATAGATAGAATGATAATAAAGTGTTCACAAAATTATGTATTTTTTTTTTTATTAGATGCCTTACATAGTGGACTTTTTTTTTTTAATTTCACTTCAGAATGTGATTGTCAAAGGGATCGAGTTAGACTGTTGTACTTGATAATGTGTAATGATTTGGTTGTATGGCATATTATTAGCTTTCATAATCTTGCTTAGTAGTATTTCATTAACTTATTTTTGTACTGGTCTCGCCTGTCTGTATTTTTGCTTGGTTCTCTCCTACCTGTGTATGCAAATGTTTATGGTCACACCTACCTATGCAATCTTACGTGATTGTTTACGAGGCTGGTAGGATTCCGAAACAAATAACTGCCTTTTCATTGTAATACATTTTCATTCTATATTGTATAGGACCAGTGAAATGTATATCTTCTACAAAAACATTTTTGGATTAAGTTTTTGGATTAGGAAATACGTACGCAGAAAGGATAAGCTTGTCTCATCGGTAAATGGTATATGCAATAAGTAAATGTCAACAGATTAACAAATACACCTTACACAAACTGAAATATTTGTCTGTAGATACGCCAGATAGACGACACTCGGTACAAAGCATTAGGAATTCAATACACTAATGGATGAGGGAGATGACACAGGTGCTCGTCAGTGTGTGGTGTCCAATACCGCTTCCGCGTGACAGTGTTTATCCATTGTCAATCACACTGATCCGTGTAGATATATTAACACAAACAAGGAACAGAAAGTAATATATTCATGAATTAAGTAACCATTTATCATTTATTACATGCTGAAAGTGACAGATACAATACTGGAAATTGGTTCTTTCCATGAACAGCCTCCGTTCCTCATACATCACGGACGCTTACTTCTTTGCCTAACTAGCAGACGAAATTCTTCAAAACGGCAGCTCTGACGGGATTAATGAAGCTATTTCTTATCCCTCAAGATCCAGCCGTCTTTCTGCGTTGAATGAAATCCTCAGGGAATAGCAAGAATAACAAATGCAGTACAAACACAGCAAAACTGTACAGTCCCACCTCCTACCAGAGCACTCTATGAAGTCTACAAGGCTACAGTAAACGTAAAGTACACCTTATCATTGGTAGTTCTAAAATGATTTATTAACAATAGCATAGTTAGCCCTAAAATAATTCTCTGTAATGTTTCAAGACCTTTGCGGTTGCTAGGTAGCGCTTGTCGTTTGAATCATTCTCCTCTTCCTCTTCCTCCTCCTCCTCCCCCTACTTCTCATCCTCCTTCCCCTCCCGGAAGCGAACCGTGTTAGTCCACCCAAACGTCGCTGTGGAGTGAGCAAAAAAGCACTCATGTGGATGGAGATAATGAGTGCTAGAATAACGAGTCATACAGGGAAGAAGAAACTTAGGATTAATGGCCGTCGCCTGCGTTAGGGTTATTGTAAAGGACAATCAAATTCTTCCAAGACCCTGTCTTCCCTAGAACACAACCACGATAACTGAAGTTACATCCATCCCCTATTATTGTCCGGTACTGCTTGATGAATAGGGTCGAGGGGCGAACCAAACTATTCCCAAGAGTGCGACCGGTCCTAGAAATGAAATCCAGTTTTTCCATCAGCGAGCAGAACGTGATACCAAGCGCACCACCAGACTCCCCGAGGCTAATGACCTGGCTCAACTTTTTAAGATGTGCTGTCATTCTTACAAAATAACGCATACGACTCACTCTTAGCAGAATAAAATCGTTTGAGGTCAGGTGGAGTGGATTACAAAAGTTGTCCCAATCATTGTGTTAATTATGATATTTATATTCAGCTCCTGTGACTCACTCTCAGCTGTATAAAGTCGTCTATTGTTAGCTGATACAGAAATACGAGTGCTGTTCCGGTTCAGAATCTGTAAACTCCTCCACTCAGGTACAAAGTACCTGAGTGGAGGAGTCACTTTAGGCGACAATTTCCGAATAACAGAAGTCAGATGCAGCCAACAACGATCCCTTAAAGTATAATAGACCTTCATTAATATCATGATTTTCTTGTTCCCTTTTTCTTCTTTTTCTTTTATTTTAGTTTAGAAGAAAACCTTGGGTATGAAGGAGTCAGGAAGCACCTTGATTGAGACCTTCTGTAGAAAGGAGAACACAGGAGTAGCCTACAAAAAATAAAGCAGGCAGCAACTGATCTAATCATCCTTTCGCGGTTACTTGTTACAAAGAAGACTATGGCTGATGTAATACCTAATTCTGCGACTTAAAATATGGACAGAAAAGCAACAAGACTCCTTCCCTCCATCAAACTTTCCGGTGGAAGAAGACAGGCAAACGCGAACAGTACCAGCATGTCGCATAGACTAACTACAACAGAACTTTGATAGGGAGGGCTGAGAGGGAAAACTGTATTGTGCACTATCTTTATGTGCAAAGAAAAACAAAAATAATTTCAAACGGTACTGCACTTTTGTTTTATGCTACGTGAAAAATGATAGAGGAAAATAATTGTTCAGATTTTCGCATTATTCAGCTATGAAAGTGTTTAGCTGGGGATTCAGAGATAAATATATATCCGACCGACTTTTAAATGTTATTCCTGTACCATTCTACCACATTCCTTGGCAGTGTATTCTAGGTTTTTAAAGCTATTAAAGGAAATGCTTTGCTTCGTGTGATTGGTAACATTGACAATAACTTTATGCATTACCTCTACTGTCATTCGCCTGGTCTATTGTGAGGTAGTTATAGAATTCCATAACGTCATGTCTTTGTACTTGGACTAGAATCCCTGTTAGTGAGCCCCTGAATTAGGTTAATAGTTTTCTCAGTTGCCTTCCCATGTTATTTCTTAATTTGCTTATCGTTTTGGTTACTCCTCGCTCTGAGCTCTTATTTTTCAATATCTTTATCTATCTACCTATCCATCTATCTATGTATCTATCTATGTATGTACATATGGTTACCAAAAGATGATGCAATACTCAGATGTGGATGTGTTACGGAGCTACACACAGTGAAGATGATATTTTATTATTTGAATTCGAATGTCGTAACTATGTATTCATTTTTTTTGTCTTAATTGACACTCAAGTACCATTTTGCTCCACACTGAGAACCTTTCTCGTACTAAAGTTAACAATGACTTGTTTGTAGTTCAGTACCATCTATATTAAAAAAAATAATTTCTTGAAGTAATTTTTAGGGAAATAAAAGAGGGCAAAAATAATTATATTTTTGCTTGGCCTAATTTCCATTTGCTCCACGGCACAATAAACTTTTTCACATCCCCAGCATAATAGAGCAATTTCACATTTACACATTTAGGGAAGGCGAGGAAAATGGAAGAAAAATGTTGCTCGTTGCTTGTTCAATTTTTCAGCAATAAAGAATGGGGTGATTGGCTGAGGTACGTACGGAGAAGCACAAGACAAGGATAGAGCATTCGAATTTCAGCCTGGTAGCCATAATCGTCTGGTTTTCTTTTCCACCCAACATCAGACGATTTAAATGAGAGTGAGTCATAGGAGTCTAAGAATTTGATAAGGGTACTATTAACCCTCTCATGCAGGGGCAACTCTAGGCCGCTATTCTATCCCTGCTAAGTATACATAATTATATTCAACTGGTATTGTCTCGTACTCTCATTTTTAACACCTCTTCTTTATCGACTTATTTTTGGATATGGGAGGCTAATACCGTTTTGTACGCTATTTATGCAGAGTGTGGTGTTATTTGACTCATTTAAGTAACACAGAAGAAAATGGCAAGGTGTAATAAGCAAAATAAATCGTTCATTAAGAGGCGATAGGGAGCTTCCTTAACCGACAAGAATGCCTGTCATAAAAGTCATAAGAGCCTGATAACTTACTGCTGTCGCCAATAATTCTCAGGGTCAGAAAAACTCCAATATTTGATTCCAACTACCTCTGTACCATATTAATAATCTGAATGAGTCACAAGCCCTGAGTGTTAATATACACTTAATGGGGAGGCTTAGTGAAAATTGTATATGGGAATATGGAGGCGGGGGAAAGCGTGGGAGGTCAAGAAGGTGGATGGATATGGTTGACGGTGTGAGGAAACAAGATGCGGAAGTGTAAGTGGCAAGGGAACTGACAGGGGGTCGAGCTGGTTGGATGAGTTATGTACGCAGGAGCACGTGACGAGGGTTTGGCGCTCCTTATTAAGCCCTTCAGCGCGAGGACGTAGTTTGCAATTTATTCAAGTTATTGCCAGAGGCTTGTAACAATCTCGGGAGGAACTTATCAATATAAAGGCTTTAGGTATGGCCTAGATTAATCCTCCATTTCTACTAAGGTGCTCTCGTAACATCAGTATACTCAACTGATACTAATAAGAATGAAATGAATATTACATTCTCGTTTGTTCATATAAAATATAAGATGACGCAAGGCACAGAGCTTATATCATTCTTTCCAAACGCTACGAGTATTGAGCAAGATAAAATTCATGATTCCTTATTTTCCAGAATCTTGAACACAGCACAGTTAAAACATTGTGTGATGCAAACAGCGGGGACGCCAGACTGAGAATTACATTTCCAGAGTAGGCCACTTGTATACACGAAAGACAGAGTACCGGCTGACTGTTGCCCTTCACAATCGAACAGAAAAGGGATAACGTCAACAGAATATCTATCCTGAATGAATATGCAATGTGTATGTGTAAAGAAAATAAACGCGCTGATGGTTTGGTCTGTGAAGTGGAGCTAGGATTCCGTGGCTTGAATGATTTATGGATGAATGTGTGGCCCATTTCACCGTGCAGGCTGTTGATACTTCTTTCACTGTCCCACTGACTCCCATGCTTCAAAACAAGGACATCTTTACTGCATCATTCGTGCTTCCGTCAACAGATTTCATGGTTGTGGTGGTGGTTGTGGTGAGGGCTGGTGGGGGTAACATTAGTCGCATCACCACACACTGAATATTCATGTTCGCAAGTGGTTCTCTTTCTCTCTCTCTCTCTCTCTCTCTCTCTCTCTCTCTCTATGTATATCTATCTATCTATCTATTTGATGTTGGTTTTAATAATCCGATCACTTCACTAAGGTTACAGTTTTCTTATTGCTATTGCTTTTAGGTGACTTTTCAATTTATGGCTTAGGGAAAAATATTTTGAACTGAAAGGTGTAGATACTGACTTCATTAACTCCTTCACTACAAAAGGTGTAAGTTTTATCAAATTGACTCTTTGGTAGTAAAACAGAAATACACTTTATACATACTACTTACTAACTTTTAAAGAGACGTGTTTATGGTAGAAACTGGCTTACCTCCTATATATTTACGGCTCATGGGGAAGTACTTGTAAAGGATAACCAGCTTTCAAGTTACACAAATCTTCATAACACATAACGTTTATCGCAGATTGTTTTGTTTATCGTTTTTACCATAATAATATTCACGTAAAGTTAATTATGACGTATCTGGCAGGTGTATGAGTCAGGACAAACGAAGATGCATGCAGTCTTATACACAATCTAAGCTGAGTTAACCCTGTAAATAAGGAACCTGATCTTTCGCGCTCCAAGTACGCCTGTGTTTGATGATCGGATGTCCTCTCATCATATAGTTAAATATCTGAGTTTATAGGTTGGTGAATTCCACTGTCCCGGGCTCCTATGACTCATTCTTTGATGAATAAAGTCGCCTGGATTAGTTGGAGTAGAATAGTAGAGTTATCTTGACCATGAGCGAATTAATGGGTACAGAACATAACTCCCTCATTCAACTATAGCCAACTCGGCTCTATGTGATAATATTGTTACTTCTCAATGTCCTTCGTATCGTAAATCAAATCGTCAGGTGGTGGCCATTTTTTATGTTATTTTTACGTTATGTAAGAACAGCACGATTTTAATGATTTAAGTAACACAAAAGAGGACGGCAGGGAGAAATAAGCAAAATAAATCGCTTAGGAGGAGGTGTTAAAGAGCTGCCTTAACAGACGAGAATACGGCCAAGCAGCACAGAAGAGGACGGCAGGGAGCAATATACAAAGTAAATCGCGTAGGAAAAGTTGTTAGGGAGCTTCCTTAACCGGCGAGAATTAGGACTATGGAGTCACTGGAGGCTGGCACTTACTGTGATTTCTTTCTGCAGGAGGAACTGGGGACATGGACATTTTCTACTCTTTTCCTTCTTCGTCCTGTCATCCAAAACACATAACAGCCATGATAATTTTCCTCTCGTAGGCAGGAAATGTTTGTGAGGAAATAACGCAGGACAGGGAAAGATTCTGATGTCGCTGATAACCCTGCAAAAAAATATTATTAGATACAAGGGGTGGTAGTATAGTGCGATTAGGAAGCTTATTAACACCCCTTCCCTACCGGTTTATTTCTGAGTCTGCTCCATTTTTTTTTTTTAATGCAAAGAAGGAGGAACCAAAGGCCAGGAGCCTGAAAACTGTTCCCTCCATGAAAAAAGCAAAATTAAAAATAAGACAAGAAAGCCGCATTTAAGGACTGTTCATCTCGAGATACCTGGACACACTGCATTTGAAAGACTGGAGATCATATTCATGCAATCTGTGTCGATACAAAAAAGATATAAGAAGCAACAGTGAGGATATGAATGGGTAGTTTGGAAAATAAATCGCTCAGGAAGAGGTGCTAGGGAGCCTCCTAACCCAACGAGAATACGGGCCAGAGAATCCAGTGTAAATAACTATGCCTCACTCCCAGCGAAATAAAAATACTATAGTCTGTTTTTACCTCACAAGTATCCATTAACTTTTTACCTCGACTGGTGGCTAAGTGTAGTCGGGTCGACAGACGGATCTGACTAGCAACCAAGGAGACTCATTCCTTGCTAAAGCTCAATGAATTTCATACAACCGCAACTTAGTATTAGAGCTGAGAATGTAGCCCAGTTTCGTCAGATGAGCACGGGTGACTATGGTGAAGAAGGGACTGTGAGAAGCTTAATGTGACAGTACTGAGGATGTCATGAGCTAAAGAAACTCCTCTGGTGTTAGCTGGTATGAAATATGTGGGAAAATGCGACTGTGAGAGAGTTATAGTAAGAACAGTGCATCGTAGAGTAAGAAAGCTCTCTCTCTCTCTCTCTCTTTCTCTAATTATAATTCCCCGAAGTCCTGGAGAGAGACGCAAAAGTTCATCACCTACTTCCCCATCCCCCCTAAAGAGGATAAATGACTACAAAAAGGGAATTTAAACTCGTATTCTGCCAAGTCCACGCATCACCGGAAATTGAAATGACAACAAGGGCAAAAAACAGCTACAACAACAGCAACAACAATTCCCTAAACCAGTCATCATAAACAATAGTGATATTTTAAAGACATCGACTGAAATCTCAACACTCTCAGGCTCCTATGACTCACTCCCAGCTGACTAAAATCGTCTGGCGTTAGCTGGAGTAGAATCCTAAAACTGTTCCAGCCACGGGAGGGTTAAAAGAATAATTAATAAGGGAGATTTTTTTCCCTTCACTACCACAACGACGTCTTTATTATTATTATTATTATTATTATTATTATTATTATCATTGCTTTATTATTTTTTCTCTACACAGTTCTCTTCAACTCAATAGACGCTATATACAACACAAGGGGATTTTCCATTGCCTTCAATAATCCCTTCACATCAAAACAAGTGACAGGTAAACAAAGAAACAAACCCCACAAAACAATATATACTCATACAAGACTAAAAAGACTTACAAGAATAAGAAAATGCATAGGAAAACCAATTCAGACTAAAGACAATTTCAGCCGATGGAAATACCTGGAGAAAAATATTATAAACCCAAAACAGAAAAATAAAAAAGTTAACCTGAACTTATGGAAGAATTGAAAGATCTCTCTGGTGTCTCTTCCTTCCCTCCCTCCCTCCCTTTCTGTCTCTGTCTCTGTCTCTCTCTCTCTGTCTCTGTCTCTCTCTCTCTCTCTCTCTCTCTCTCTCCTGCCCTGTCTCCATTGTGTTCCGTCTGTCTCACTTTCCGAAAGCACCAACACTCCTTTCTCTCTCTCTCTCTCTCTCTCTCTCTCTCTCTCTCTCTCTCTCTCTCTCTCTCTCTCGATGATTAGGGGAAGGAAAGAGAGACGAGAGGAAATAATACGAAACAGGAGCCAGAGAGAGAGAGAGAGAGAGAGAGAGAGAGAGACTTTAAACACCTTAGGAGAAGTCTCTTGTAGTGAAAGGGTTAATGGTGGGTGTAACTAACTCCTTCAGTTAAAAAATGTCTCCCCTTAAAAAAAAAAAAAAAAAAGAATGAAAAAAAAATACAGGCGTCGAAACCTGAGAATATGGAACGTAATTGAACAAGGAAAATTAATAATGTTTTTTTCTAGGTTTGTAAGGAAGTGCATTGGTCCGCTCCAGCTTTAAGATTTTTCCGAGTAACCCAGATTTGATGCTCACCTTGTTGCTCATTAGTCTCGTATCGGCAAAGTGGTGGCGAATTACAGGCAGCCACTATAATACCTTTTACTTCTGCATAAATTTTACAATGAGGTGTGTATTACTGCTGTGGCTTTAATAGTCTGCGAGATATCAAGTCACTGTTTCTAAGTTTTTCCCTCCTTTTGCAATGTGGTTACAAATTTTGAGATAAATAAATCAAGGGAATCAAACTTGTTTTACTTTTGCCCCGAACCAATTATATCCCAACCTACGCATCCCCATCTAATAAAAATATTGATAATAAAGGACTGAATGAAAATGCGAATTATAAATAATTTATATTTTATTGTACGTTTTGTAAAGCCAAATACTCTGGAAATAAGGAAACAGGTATATTGGCAAAAGTTCACACACACACACACACACACACACACACACACACACACACACACACACACACACACACACACACACACACACACGCACGCACACACACACACACACACACACACACACACACACACACACACACACACACACACACACACACACACACACACACACACACACACACACACACACACACACACACACACACACACACACACACACACACACACACACACACACACACACACACACACACACACACACACACACACACACACACACACACACACACACACACACACACACACACACACACACACACACACACACACACACACACACACACACACACACACACACACACACACACACACACACACACACACACACACACACACACACACACACACACACACACACACACACACACACACACACACACACACACACACACACACACACACACACACACACACACACACACACACACACACACACACACACACACACACACACACACACACACACACACACACACACACACACACACACACACACACACACACACACACACACACACACACACACACACACACACACACACACACACACACACACACACACACACACACACACACACACACACACACACACACACACACACACACACACACACACACACACACACACACACTTCTCAGAAAAAAAATAGTGAGACCTTGGCTTTGCATTTACTCAAGAGCCATTTGAAGCGACGGAGAGCGATTGGGAGACGAATGCATATTATGGGGACTGTCGAGGCAGTTCTTATATTTAGTGGTTAGGTTTACAAGATGGAAGAAGCCTGCCGTACAAGTTGAGTAGTAACAAAAGGTACAAGGGTATCAGGTGTTTGGCGTGACAGCTCCAGGTAGTATTCCTGCTTCGTCACTTAAGATCCCACTAAGACCTGGGCGAGGAGATAGCTTTTGGGACAGGATTACGTCTTAGTTCCTCTAAATTCACGGTTCATGTCTTGGGTAAAGTAACAAACAGATGATCAGACGCTAGCCAGGTATAAGATATTAGTGTATGCTAGGAGCTGTTTATGCATCCGCTGCAGAGGCTTCACGTACCTCCTGTTAGACAACCCTCCACTTAAGGAATATTTGTTAATTTTCCGTAAGGTTTCCAGTGACTGTGTAGGTCCAACACAGCATGAACAGTTTCCAAGACACCTCAGTTTTATTGCTCAATTTGGCGTTTTGTGGGGCCATACTGAGCACTGGAGAGATTTCACTTTAAAGAGATCTCCCTGAAGCTCAATTCTATCGGCTGTAATCAAAAAGAAAATGGAAACAAATACGAATGACGTGCTCTTTATTAAACTCAAATTACGAGAAGACGACACATTTGAGACTGGGAGAGACAATTCGAAATAAACAGGGTAAATGGAACCCCGATCTACCCCTTCAGTAAAAAAGACAATCTACTAAGCTGAATAAAGAAGCCTGGAAGTAGCTACAATAAGAAAATCAACGTCATTGGAATGAATAGGTTAATATGAATAAAATCGTCGTAAGGAAGGCACGGCAGATGAGATGGTAAGCCAAGGTGTAATTGCTTAGTGGGTGAGTCGGGTTATATTAGGGTATATTAATGTTTAGCCTGCATCCTCCTCTTTAATATGGTTAGCAGGACAGGGATGGCGTCGTGTTTAGCTGGGGGGGAGGGAGGAGTTGAGGGATGAAGGAACGGAGGGAAGGAGGACGGAAAGGAAAAGGAGAAATGGAGAGAATGGGAATAGGAAGGAAAGCAGAAACAGAGGGAAGGATAGGAAGGAGAATATAAGGAGGGAGGGGAAAAGGAGAAGGATACGAGAGAAGGATGAATGGGAAGGAAGGATAGAGGGAGAAGAGGAGAATGATGCAGGGAGAAAGGAGAGGGAAGGAGGGGAGGACGAAATGAGGAGGGGTGATTGAGGAAGAAGTGTAAAGAAGGAGGGAGAGAGGAGAAAGGGGAAAGAAAACTAGACAACAACATGGAGAAAAGGGGAGGAAAGACGGGGAAGAGAGAGAGAGAGAGAGAGAGAGAGAGAGAGAGAGAGAGAGAGAGAGAATTTCTAAACATCTGAACATCATTTTCCCAGATCCTTCTTTCTCTCTCCTTCCTTCATTCTTTATTTTTCTTCCTTCATTATTCACTCCATCCGTTATCCCTGATTCGACTTTCCTATTATTCATAATCTCCCCTTTCTTAATCCCTCACTTTCTTTCCCTCATTTACCTTTTCTTCCTCCTTTGCTTCCTCCTTCATTCCTTGCCTCCCCGCCATCCTCCTCCCAACCCTACCCTAGTTTCCTTCTCTTATCCCTACTCACAGTTTCTCTTTGCCTTACCCTGTCTCTCTGTCTTCCTCTTTCAATATTACCTTCCTTCCTCCGTAATTCCTTATATCCTCTCTCACCTTTCCTCTCTCACCTTAATTCCTTACCCCGCTCCCTAACCCCCGACCCCTGCACCTGCCTCAATCTCATGGTCCGTGAATAAAGCTCTGTCCTCAGTGAGAAGAAATAAGATTATAAGAATGGTAGGGGTGGAGTGTCACAGAGCTCAGTGTTGGCTCTCAATCTGTTTCCAATATCAGTGCCAATGGCGAATGTTGATGTTGCGAAATATCAACATTGGGTGATGATGCAAAAAATCAGTAGAGCTGATTCACCCACACAAGATGAATGATTCAGGGAGATCTTGATAAAGTGTTCAACTGATTCCAAACGTATCAAGTGGATTTTAATAATGAAAAACTGCAAAACCCTAAATACTGAGAGTATGAAAAAGTTGACTACACTTTTTATTATACTTAGGTCTACAGTACAAGACAAGACAAAGGTGTAGGTAGTTTTCTCATAGCAGGTGATAATACTAAGTTAACAGTACACAAATGAATGATATTAAATTAACTGCGTTCATAGACAGAGTACTCGAATTCAGATCAAATGATGTCATCTCCATACTGTTCAGCTGCTTGGTACGCCCATATATACAGTACTAGCTTCTTCTTGTTACCATATTACAAGGAAGAAAAAGACTGAGAAATAAGAGTTTAGCGAGACGCAACAAAGATGCAACCTGAGAGCCAGATCATGAGGCATGCTCAGAAAAACTGCAAAACTTGTCAAAATGCAAACTGCGAGAGAATCTGATCCAGTTACATAAAATTTCCAAACAAGACAATATAGCAGTTAAACACTTCAAAACAACTTAGTCGATAAATACTAGAGGCTACTGGATATAAAGGGCCTGACAAGTGTTCCAGTAGTGAGCAAAGTACTTTAGTGTGGATGTAAACGTATGGAGGAGACTGGTACCGAACAAGGTTGACTGCAATAAAATAGTATTCAAAAGTCACCTGGACAAGCGCCTAGCCTTGAAAAATCAGTTAAACACGTTCATACCTGAATAGCAAAAAATCTGACGTATTTTTTGCTCTCCTCCAAATCGCCGAGAATTCTTCAATTGTGAAATATGGGTCTGGAAATAATTTTACTTTTTCTTTCCTGATGAAGTTAGGGTAGAATATAGTTTTGTAATCATCTTTTGAAATTTCCAGCCCAGTTTTTCTACACTGAACGGTGGCTCATCCTACAGTTTCCTGCCTGCTTCGACTGGAGGAACAGGTGGGTAAGGGAGACATCTAGGTTTGCTCTCCTTATCTTTGACTCCTAGAATCAGGTACAATTGTCACAGTTTTCTCCGTAAAAAAAAAAAAAAAGTCATTTGGTCTATTGCTATTTGATTTCCTTTGTACTCCTCTCTCTCTCTCTCTCTCTCTCTCTCTCTCTCTCTCTCTCTCTCCATTAGTCTCCTTCCTATTTAGCATTTCTCAGGTCTCCCTCTCACCCTGTTTCACCCTCCTCTCTCCTTCAGTCTTTCTCCTTTCTCCAGCATTCCTCAACTTACCCTCTCGATGTGCCTTACCTTTCTCCATCAATCACTCTCTCTATCCTCTCTTTCATTACTCAACTCTTCCCTCATCCTACCTCTGCTTCTCCCCACTTACCCTTTCCTTTCTCTGGCACTGCTGTCATTCCTCCCTCATTCGCCCCCTCAATCTCCCTTCTATCATATTTCCTACCCTCCTCTTCCTGCTTAAATCTCCCTCTCCTCCCTCCTCTTTCTGCTTAAAACTCCCTTTCCTCCCTGTTCTGCCTCCCCATCCCCTGCCTCTGCCTATCCCTGCCCCCCCCCTCTCTCTCTCTCTCTCTGCCTTCATTTCATAATTCTCCCCATTCTGCTTCCCTCTGCTCTCACCCTGTCTCTCTTCTTTCCTCATCATTCTTACTTCCCTGTCTCTCAGTCTCTTTCATTTCCTCATCTCTCACCCTCTTCTCTCTCTCTCTCTCTCTCTCTCTCTCTCTCCTTCCCTCCCTGCCTCACTCCGCCTTAACTGGGTGGTAAACTTGTGACAGTGGGAATGGGCAAGCCTTGTTCTTGTTTAGCTCTGTCTGTTGGCCTTCCCTCAGCCTTAGTCCCCCCTCTCCTTCCCCTCCCCTCCTGCATTTCTCCCTTTTCCTCCACATGTTGTCTCCCTCCCCCTCTACTTTCTTGCATCCATCCCCTCTCTTCTCTCTCTCCCTCCTCCTCCTCCTCCTCCTTCTCTTCCATATGCTCCCTTCCTTCCTACCTCCTTCCCTCCCTCTCCCCTACCACTGCATTTCTCCTTTCCACGTTTTCCTTCTCCTCGTCTTTCCTCCATCCCCTCTCCCTCCTATCCTTCATTTGTCCCCCTTCCATTCTCTCTTCTTCTTTTTTTTTCCCTCCCTCCTTCCTCTCCTACTTCTCTCTCTCTCTCCCTCCCTCTCTCTCTCTCTCTCTCTCTCTCTCTCTCTCTCTCTCTCTCCAAATTTAACAACCTGATAAGACGGATGTGCAGAAAATGGTGAAATTACTGAGGCTTTTCAAATATATAACTTTTCTTTTAATGCATGGAAGAAGGAACCAAAGGCCAGAGATTGCTCCATCCAAGAAAAAAACAAAAAACAAAAAAAGATAACAGAGCCAAATTCAAGATCCGTTCATTTCGAGATGCCTTGACACACTGCGTTTGAAAGACTGGAGATCATAGGCAGTAAGAAATACAGAGGAAGAGTGTTCCAGAGTTGACCTGTTTCATACATGAAGGACTGGGAGTAACGGTTAACTCTTGCATTAGAGAGTTGGAAAGAAAGGGGGTAAGAATTTGTTGCAAGTCAGGTGCTTCGCGCCCGCCGTAGTGGTGAAGGGATGCAAACAGACAGTACAGAGGAGCAGTGACCATTGAAAGAGCGACAGAAGAGGGATATAGATGCAACAGCGCTGCAAAAAGAGAGGTTGAGGGGAGCCAGTAAGGGGAGGAGAGTTAATGAGAAGAAAAGCATTTGACTCCACCTTGTTAAGAAGAGCTGTATATGGGGAGCCTCCCCACACATGAGAGTTGTACTCTACACAGGGGCGAATAAAACCCGTGTATAAAGTCAACAACTGTGCAGGGATGAAGAAGGCACGGAGTCGGCTTAGCACACCTGATCTCTTGGAAGCAGATTGTACATGAGAGGCAATATGGTCTTTCTAGGATAAATCCCAAGAGAATGAAGCCCAAAGCCTGTTTAAAGATGATGCAAGACTGAGTTGGATATTATGATAAATTAGAGGATTTATGTAGTCCCCCCAAAAAAATTAATCACCAAAATTTACGGACATAGAAAACAGCATATGTTGACTTGCCAGAAACACACATTACATTTCAAAGCAAGTCATCACAAACACACAATATCCTTAATCAACGGGGTTCTCCAGGGCTTCATTCTCACACCTACACTCATTAAATTCACGGTACTCTCACACCACTTTTTTGCCCACAAGCATTGTCTCACATGCTGATGATACTATCGCAGCTACACACCAAACTGAAGACACAGCTTGCTCACAATAACAAAGTTACCTAAGAACACTTTAGGCACGGATCGTACACATCAGGCTGAAAATTGCTCCGTCCAAATCTATAACCACATTCCCCATCAGTGACAATCATGAGCACAGATGCACCTCTAACATCACATTTAATGCCTCATACCCCTGTCATCAAGATTCTTGGAGTGCCATATGGCACTAGACACACTTTCAATGACCACATGCAGGACATGAAGAGGTGATGCACCTCTAGACTCAGACGCACTTACGGCACTTACAGGGTCAGACTTTGGGCAACAAAAAGAAACAATCTCTTTACCTGCACAACAATGGATCAGAGCTTTATTGGCCTATGTTTCCCCGGCACTGGCTGCCAGACTATCTAAAACCCACTACAATACCTTGCACACCATACAGAACAACACCTCTATGTGCCATCACAAGTTGCATCAATACCCCTCCTATGGCTCACTAAACGTTCTGAAACGAGAGTCCCTCATGCTGGAGAATATCTTGATGTGAGAGGAATAGAAATCTACACGAAAGCTTGTGCTGACACACAACTCCCCTGTCATTTTATAACAGCTACACAACCCAACTAGGCACCTAAAATCGTCCTCACACAGATAATACCAGGCTTTCTTTAACCGTATTCCATCTCCAAACGCATCCACAGTAACAATGAAAAACACATCTACATACCCATTTTATGTACAGAGGAATACAACATCTCGATCAAAACATTATAAGTCCCTTCCTCATCCTCCCCCCCTGACATCCACCCATCGAAGGTATCCACTAAGCTGATCATGTTTACCCAAATTACCAGTTAAGATTTGGATAGTCTGGAGTCACAGGTGACAAGTGCCCCACTTATAAAGCAGGCCCACATGACACAACACACGTAATGGCACACTACACAGCACACGGTACACTAAGATACATCCCTAAAGTCAACGGCGTAGGAAACATATGAGACAACTACACTGGGGCTGTTTCTTGTCTGCTGTCGACGGGTCTTTTTGGTCAAGGAGTGTGGGGTTAAACAACAAGTGCGCAAGCTACTGTAAGTACAACACTACACCTTCACAGAGGCAGCCTGTCAGACAAGGTATGGCATATATAACCATTCAATTACCTAATTGTGTTGAGAAAAACAAAGAAAGAAAAGGAACAGTGAAGCTGGGTATAAGTCAGTGAACCATATAAATGTTAAGAGCATGGATGACGTACACAGATTCTACGATGTTCATCCTAAGAGATCAGCATTATTGTGCAATGGGTTTTTCTGCGGTATTACTGATTCTCTAGGGCTGCGGTATTTTCGACTGTTTGTTATGTCCGTTATGTCGGCACGGGGGAGGTACACGGCTATATGATTCTTGCTTTCTGTTAGATGATTTGATGCCGCGTAAAGAACTTCCTTATCGAAGGGCATAATTAAAGTCATACTCCCCCCCCCCTCCCCCAGCGCGAAAAGCCTCTGTGATGATATGTAAAGTCGACTGCAAGTAGCAATAAACGAAAATACGTTATAGAACTGAAGGGGTATATGCAAACGACGCACGTGACCCCTGATTTCAGGTTAATTACTAGGACAGGTAAAAACTTAATTTCCATCCGCATCACAACCCAATTTTCACGCATTTAGCCCCAGGACACCAGTTAGATTTCTTTCTTGCTGTCTTCTGATGGTTTGATTGTGAGGGGAGACTTTCGGACTGGAGAGGCTAAAAGTGGCAATTAATCAGCCTGCAAAAATAGGCCTATCCTAACCCAGCGGCGACAAGAATAACTTCAGTACGAGTAATTATAGTTCTAGGTTCATATCAAACGTGAACCCGATGGACTGCAGGCTGAAGCTACCCTCCTCCTGCAGCTTACCATCCTTTTTTCGTAATCGCACTGAAGGGTTTAATCAGGAGTATTTTTCCATAGTCATAGAGTCTCACCTGCACTTTCGTCATTCACTCTGATTCATTGTTAGCCCCACGAATGTGTGTGTGTGTGTGTGTGTGTGTGTGTGTGTGTGTGTGTGTGTGTGTGTGTGTGTGTGCTTAATCTTACAGATGATTAAGGACTAAATCTTTGCTAGTGAAGTGGTTAGATGAGAATAAATTTAAACTAACCCCTTCCAGTTCAGCAAATCTCCCTAGTTTACCAAAATCCTTTCACGGTAGCGAGGAAAAAATGACACTAACGGACTGAAGGGGTTTATTATAACTTTCTTGCGCAAATAGAGCAGAGACGAGCAGGTTCCATATGATGCCACTCAAGGACGAGCAACTGGGCACTTTCATCTTAACCCCTGGACTAATCGCCTAGCCCCGGGTCCCTACGCTACAGACAAGGCAACAGAGGATGGGATGGTATACAGAGAAAAAATGCATCACATCGTATTACAAAGAGCTCTGTTAAAATTAGCATGTCTATTACTACTTATTTTCTCTTGAACTAGCTTTTACTCTCTCTCTCTCTCTCTACTCTCCAACTCTTCCTCCCATCTTTCTCCCTCTCCCTTCCTCCCTACCTCCCTCCCTTCTCCCCTCCCTCCCCTCCCCTGCCCATCCCAGTTATCATGGACATAATGTAACAAAATTTTAGCGTAATAGAGGGATGAATAGCGAACACTGTTATGAGGTTAGCGGGGGAAGGGAGGGGAGGGAGGAAGGGAGGGGGAGTGGATGAGGGGATGGGGGGGAGAGGGGGAAGTAAGCAGAGAGCAAGAGTGGAGGGAGGGATGGGGGGAACTGAGGAGGAGGGGGTAGGAAAGAAAGGGTAGCAGAGGGAGAGGATGAGGAAAAGGGGAGATGGGAGAGAGGATAGCTGGGAGGGAAGGAGGGAAGGGGAAAGTGAGAGAGGGTAGGAAGGGAAGGGAAGGGGAAAAAAGAGAGAGGTGGAGAGAGGGAGGGAGAGAGGGAGATGGATGAGGAGGGTAGAAGGGAGGGGAGGAGGATGGGGAAAGGTGATGGAAGGAAAAGGAAGGGGTGAAAGTAAGGGAGGAAGAAGAAAAATGAGAAGAAAAGTGATGAAGGGAAGGAGGAAGACGGAAGGGAGGGAACAAGGATGGAAGTGAGAGAGAGAGAGAGAGAGAGAGAGAGAGAGAGAGAGAGAGAGAGAAAGAGAGAGAGAGAGAGAGAATAAGTGACAGTGGGAGGGAACATGGGAGTAAGAGAAGAATTGATGAAGCATGGTAGGAGGGAAAGAAGGAAGGAAGAAAGGAAAGAAAAAGAAATGGAAGACGGAAAGAAGGAAGAAAGAAAAAAGAAGGATGGAAGGAAAGAAAGAAGGAAGGAAGGAAGATGGAAGGAAGGAAGGAAGGATGGAGGGAGAGAGAACAGGAAAAATGAAGGAGTTAAGGGGAATGACTAGGATGGGAGGATTTTAGAGCGAAGGAGAGGAAGTAATTGAAAAATGGAAGGAAGGAAGGAAGGAAGCGAGGAAAGAAGGAAAGAGGGATGGGGTAGAAGGAGGAAGAAAGGGAGAGGTAAAAAAAAAAGTATATAAAGGAAGGAAAGATGACAGGAAAGGAATAAGGAACAAAGGGAGGACGAATGGAAGGGGTAAGGGTAGTATGAAAGGAAGGATTGATGGCAAAAAAAGAGAGGAGGGGGAAAAGGGAAATGTAGGAAGCCCAAGAGAGAAGGATGGGAGGAAAGGAAGGAAGGACGGAATGAATCGATGACTGGAAGAGAGTGGGAAGCATGGGAAGGAAAGAAGATAGGAAGGAAGAAAGGAAGGAAGGAAGGCACTGGGGAAGTGTGAAGCAAGTAAATGAAGATAATTCCATCTTCTTGTCTATTAGGAAAAAAAAAAGGTAAATGGGAACTTGCATCTCTCCCTCTCTCTCTCTCTCTCTCCCTCTCTCTCTCTCTCTCTCTCTCTCTCTCTCTCTCTCTCTCTCAGCTTCTTTTCTTTCTCCATCTCGACCACTTATCTCACTCTGTCTCTTCCTCTCTCCCCTCTCACTCTTTTCTCTCCATCTCCAATACTTGACTCTCCAAATTTTCTCTTCCCTGTGTGCACTCATTCATTCACTATTCATCGTTTACGTATTGTGTTTATTATTCATTTTTTCTGTCCTGTCAGCTTGTGCCATTGTCTTTGTTTCCTTCTTTCTGTCTCTGTTTCTCTATCGGGTTCTGTCTGTTTGTTTACCTGTCTGTCTCTGTCTGTCTGTCTGTCTCTATCTGTCTGTCTGTCTGTCTCTGTATCTCTCTGTCTCTGTCTGTCTGTCTGTCTGTCTCTGTATCTCTGTGTCTCTGTCTGTCTCTGTATCTCTCTGTCTCTGTCTGTCTCTGTATCTCTCTGTCTCTGTCTGTCTGTCTCTCTCTCTCTGTCACTCTGTCTCTGCCTCCCCGTTCACTGTCCTCATACCCGGCCTCCATCTCCCATTCCAACCATTAAGAAAGAAAAAAATAAGTATAAGAAAGGACCGAAATGGGACCGATACGAACTTGCCCCAATAATGTTTACCTCCTTTAGCTTTTCCGGCCCATTTAGCGATTTCGGCTCTCGGGGCAAGATACGGAATTGATGTTTTTCTTTTTTTTTAATCTTCTGTTAGGGTAAGATAGAAGACTTTTAAAGGCACAATTCTCAGGGAGTGTTAGATCTTTGAGACGTATGGACGGGGTTGTGTGTGTGTGTGTGTGTGTGTGTGTGTGTGTGTGTGTGTGTGTGTGTGTAAGGGGAGAGAGAGAGAGAGAGAGAGAGAGAGAGAGAGACGCATGTAGCGGCGAGGGAGATAATTATAGAGAAAAAGACAAATCGAGGCAGAGACAGACATACAGACAGAAACACAAGTGAGGCGGTGTCAAAGACGAGATGACAGAAAGACCAAACACCAAACACAGGCATAGAAAGGCAGACAGAAAAAGACAGAGAAAGAAAGACACTGTAAAGAGCAAGCAGCCACAGAAAGACAGTAAGGCACAAGGAGAGTAAGAGACAAAGAGACAGGTAGACAGGGACTCAGTAAAAGACACGACACAGACAGAGACGAAGAGGGAAAGATAAACTCACAGTACAGTCTGAGTGACAGACTGAAAGACAGCAACCATCTGAACCACTGAAAGACAGCAGGGGCCAGAGAAATTGATGAAGGTAAACTAAGCGACTAACAGAATTACCCTCTCATGGTCAGGACAGCTCCAGTATTCTCTTCTACCAAACTCCTGGCGATTTTATTAGAGTGCGTTTCATGTACACGGGAATTTTAATATTGTCATTGCTAACCCTCTGATGATCGAATTTTCTAATACTTGATTGCAGGTAACGGCTGACGATCTCTCTCCCTCTCTCTCTCTCTCTCTCTCTCTCTCTCTCTCTCTCTCTCTCTCTCTCTCTCTCATATTTTAGCAAGTGAGTCACAGGAGCCTGCGTGTTCACAAATGACTGGTCCAAAAACTCAACCTCTCCAGTAGGGTGACATCTTTTATATTTACTCCCTGCCATCGCCACACGACTTTCTTCATCTAAGCCCCGCGTAGTGTATGAATTATGCCGCATTTTTGTCATCCGATACCTGGCCTGTCTTCGTAGATCGGTGGTGGGTAAATCAACACAGTTAACACGGACGCTGGACGACAAAGACTGACCCATATGTTTACAATGAAGCAATGTTCGGTCCTAGTAGCTACCGAAGACAGCCACAAAGCAGCCTTGCTCCGTCTCAGAAGAGGAGGAGGAGGAGGAAAGGAAATGGCCTCGAATTAAGTAATGTTTATTGGTAATGAGAATTTGCGACCTTGTTCTAGATATTATAAGAAACAAAATCATGACAGCGAGAACTGGTCACTTTAGCGATTATTCCAAGTTGATTAAAAGTGCTGGGTGGTGAACTCTCAGTGCATAATAGATTTCCACTGTTTACATGCAGCAGTATCGAGTATTCTGCTCTGTTCGTTGGCGCCGCCGAAACAAGAATGGCCAACAATGCCCTCGGAACTAAGACCGATGTTAGACGACGAAAAAGCGGTTTCAGAAATAAATTCCAGTAATTAAACTAAAAACTCTCTCCCAGCGCTAGACGGTTTTATTTAGGCTATGGCAGATAACGCGTGCTGGGGGGTTAGGCATAAGCTCCATTAACCCTTAAACGCAGACTTTTTTTTTTTGTTTTTTCACATTATTTTTGCTACCGAGAAGGATTTTTTTTAATTTTTTTTCATCTTAAGAGAGACTGCTAATTAGAGGAACCGGACATGGCCCTCATTAATCCCTCCATTACGAGAGGCCTCTCCTACCCTGAGAAAAATCGTCTGGATATAGCGAGGGTGGCAGAAAAAAATATGACACAGGACGAGTTAAGAGTTGTCAGGAAAAAGGAGCTTAGGGTATGGGGGAACGTCATTTGCACTTCAGTTCTGGCTAGTACATGACGATTTTTCTCACGTTTACCTCAAGACGATTTTATTTACCTTACGAGAGCACCCGGCAGTAGAGTTGTTGCTTTTCTCATCTACTGTAGTATTTCAGTCCACCTAGTCACCCTAGTGCAAGACGATTTTATTGAGCTAAGAGTGAGTCTGAGATTGTTACTATCCATTTCAGACCCTATGAGGCATCGCTCTTCGCAAATATGTTCTAAACAAACAGTTGGATCAATGTGACATTTTGGCACAGCTTGTTTGACACCGTCCCCTAATTTATGGCACCACAGTGCATTGCCAAGTGTGTTTCATTAAGGAGTTTACTCTTGGCTTTGAAGGCGAAGCTGGCAAGAGCCGAGTAGACATTCGGACAGGGGAAGACGGGAGTGGAGGGAGAGGTGGTGCAGTGATACACGTCACAACTACGTCACGTAAAACCTTCCCCTGTCCGAATGTCTACTCGGCTCTTGCCAGCTTCGCCATCAAAGCCAAGAGTAAACTCCTTAATGAAACACACTTGGCAATGCACTGTAGTGCCATACATTAGGGGACGATGTTAAACAAGCTGTGCCAAAATGTCATACTGATCCAACTGTTTATTTAGGATATATTTGCGAAAAACGATGCCTCATGGGTTCTGAAATGGATAGTAGTAATCATTAACCCATCTTTTTGTCGGAACACTTGGTGATTTGCGCGCGCGCCCTTGTGTGTGTGTGTGTGTGTGTGTGTGTGTGTGTGTGTGTGTGTGTGTGTGTGTGTGTGTGTTTTATTGAACCAAAAGTGACACATAGGGATACTAAGTGTTAATACCATTACCATTAACCCTCAAACGCTGGGGACAACCCTAGCTTTTTGTTCCAGCTGACACCAGACAACTCAGTAAAGGTGAGAATGAGTCATAGTCACAGAAGCCTCATTGTTAATTAAAGCTTTCCCTATCTCCCCCAGTTGTACAAATCTCTAATTAGCTAAGAAAATGGTTGTTGAAAGGAGAAATGCAATAGATAAAAAAAAAAAAAAAATATGTAACAAATGAAAGTACAAATATAATGGCTGTGTCTAACCTCTCGTCTGAAAATCTTGTCTTGTAGCTTAGAAACAGAGTTAACTGAAGCAAAAAAAGTTACGGTATTAAAGCACGCACACACACACACACACACACACACACACACACACACACACACACACACACACACACACACACACACACACACACACACACACACACACACATTCTCATCATATGGAATTTTCTATAGTGTAACCTTATTTCTACCAGACGATTTCATACAGGTGAAGAGGGCACATTAGTAGCAAAACTTATATCTCTGAAACTCCTATGACTCAATTTTTGGTGATTCGAATCCTATGGCGCGAACTGGGTTAAACTAGTAGAGTTATTCGGAAAATGAGAGGGTTAGAGAAAGCAATATTTCCCGATCGTAAAATCTCTCAGCTGAATAAAGATCTCCAGATAGTATGAATTAATGAAGGCATCGTTCGGAAAGGGTCAGCACTTTTGGCAGAACTGCGTCATTATATATATTGTTTGTCGCGCCGAGGAAGCTTTACTGTCATTTTTAATATTGCAATTATTATTATTATTATTATTATTATTATAATTGTTATTGTTATTATTATTATTTTTGTTATTATTTTTACTATTGTTATTATCATTGTTATTGTTATTATTATTATTATTATTATTATTATTATTATTATTAAGCTCAGTAGACACTTTTCGAACCTGAGGTCTTTGGTGTAGCCTTCATTTGCCCTGTCACTAAAAGGGTATTTTAATCTGAGTAGAAGAGTACGTGGCTTAAAGAATAAAATAGATAGAGAGATAAATAAATAAATAAATAAATAAATAAAATAAAAACATGGCTTAAAGAGGTTAATGGATATTGTATACTCTTGACTATGGGAATAACATTATTCAACCCTCATTATTGGTACCATTAGACATTTTATTCAACATTAACATTATAAATTCGGTTTTGTAACAGCTTTTTTCTTTTTTTCAGTAAATTTTGCTACCCGTCTAATCATCTAAAATCCCATCCATCCGTCTATCCATGTATCCATCCAACCTTCCATTCACCCATCCATCTATTCATCTATCCATACATCTATCCATTCATTCATTCATCCACTCATCCATCCATACAGCCAACCACACAACGATCCTTATATCCATGCAATAATTCATCCTTTCAGTCATGCAACCATCCATCCATTCGGTCAACCATCCATCCATGCATCCATCCATATATCCAATGTCCCAGCAATCCGCCATACATTCAACTTTCCCTCATCCATCCATCTAAACAATTTTCTTTTCATCCATCCGTGTCTCCAGTCATACACGTATTTATCCATCGATTCATCTATCTATCCATCCATCAGTCCCGCCCATCTTTTCAACTATCGATCCGTCCATCCATCTAGCTCGGCAGGCAAGCAACGATCCTTCCATCCTTTCATTTACCTATCCATCCATCATAAGCCCTTCTGTTCAGCCATGTAGCTGTCCACCCATCTATCAATTTTCTGTATATGCATTCAACTGAGCAGCCAAACAACGATAATTCCATCCTTCCATACATCCATCCATTCATCCCTCATTGAACTCTATATGCAACCAATTAACCAAACAGTTTCCAGACCAGCCATTTCCCTCTACCTCTCAATGTATGTGTGAATATATGAGAGAGGCCAAGGCATGAGCTGCAGGTACGGGAGCGACGCAGGTGATTTAGTAATAGTGAGGGGTGGAATATTTTAGAACTGTTATGATGCTGATGAAGTGCTGCTTATGGTGAAATAGATCTTTGCAGGAACGTTCAGAGTTTTGAGATTCCTTGTAAGAAGACACACTGGTTTAGAGTCTTGCAAGGATCTGTGAGAATATCTGAAACTGATGATAAGAATTAAGTTATGGCTGTCAAGGGAAAAGGTGACTGTGTGTTTTTGGTGAATCGAGAGAGACAGGTTCACTGCACTGGTAGAAAAGAAATGGTCGAGAATATATGTGGAAAGGAAGGGGATAGTAAGGTGGCATAAGGACGTAAAGTGACAAGTGCTTTGATTACACGGGTCACAGGAAGAGAGCGTAACAAATTAACGTGATGGTGTGGGATATGTGTACGGCACGAAAATAATCAACAGCAAGGGCACGTGAAATGATGCGGTTAACTCCTTCATTACAATGATGTACTTATAATGATATTTTTGCTACAATCAGATGATTTTATTCAGCTTAAAGCCACCTGGTAGTGAAAGGGTTAATGAAGGTAGTATCTGACCCGTTCAGTTCAATCAGACATGAGCTGAATAAAATCGCATGGGGACAGCAAGATAAAGTGAAATACGTCCCTGGACTGAAGTGGTTGAGGAGTGTAAGCTGATTAATCAAACTGTGAAGGAAAATAAATATTGAAATTATAGTCATTTTACCTTAACTTGGCACAGATTTTCGTCCTGTTGCAGCTCAGTTCAAGTAGCTCATTGGCAGAATAAGACAATACTGTGGCTCTAAATCCTTTCCGCAGCACTTCTTTATGACTTGCATCATATTCTGGCGTCAATTTCCAGGATAAGATGTGGTAGGTGGGGGCGCTAACCATCACTCACTCGATGTAGTGCTGCTCTCGGGTGTCTGCCCTTTCCTCTCCTCCATCCTTCTTTCCTTCCATCCTCTTCTGTCTTTCTTTCCTTCATTCATTCGTCTTCCTTCTGCCTGTTGGTGACTCTACGCTGAGTGAGGCTGGGTGGTAACTGTAACTTGCATTACTTTGGTGATAGAAACTCCATGTACAAACAGCTAGATAAGGAGTTTATTACAAGCTCACAGTAAAATAGTCTGCCCGTCTTGGCTGCCTGCTATCAACTGATGCAATAACGCCTTCTTCCCAGGCTGCAGGTCCTGGGAAAGCGTGCTGACCTATGGTGGTACCAATCTTAAGTGGCGGTTTGGGTGGGGCACGAACCTCTGTACAGTGGTGCCACGTGTTCCATACCCGCTATGTGAACGGCTCTGATATATGTAATAGGCATCACAATAAGATAAACACATAAGAATATAATGGTAACGTGTGTATTATAATATATGAAAGAACAGTAAACTGATTATGCGTAAAATATTTATACGGCAATACAGAAACGTGGCATAATTATTTTACAGTGTTGCTTAATAAAAAGTAGTCACTTTTATTGGCTGTTACCGTATTTCTGGGGTTGGTAATAATGTCACAATTATGATTATAAGATAGTGTGCAGGAATATAAGCAAAATATGCCAGTTTCTTAGTAAAAAAAATATATATACATTAAACCCTCGTGAGCGGCAACACTCACACACACCCAGCCCGACCTGGTCATCTGTGAGGGATAGAGGAATATGTCTGTTTGGGGACACCTCTTAAAAAAAACGCGCCAAGACTTTAACCTCCTGGGTGGTGTGGAAATAAAGTCAAATTTACAATATGTACATTATAACGTAAAAGAAAATAACCAAAATGTATCCTAAAATACCACAGACGAGAGAGAGAGAGAGGGGGGGGGGGAAGGCAGACCAAGGGCAGTGTTGAGTGCAGGTGAGTGAGAGATGAAGGAAAGGAGGGAAGGAGGGAGGGAGAGAGTGACTGAATGAAAACAAATCATGGCGCCACAACAACGAGGTCATCTGGCGCCATATATAAAACAATAATATTTTTAAACATAATTAGATATAATAAAAACAAAATAAAGAAATGAAAATACAAGTTTATAAGTCACTCATAAAAGAAACAAAATTCCCAAAGGTGATGCACATCTCCCCAAGGAGAGAGAGAGAGAGAGAGAGAGAGAGAGAGAGAAGGCAGGCAAGGGGCAGTGTTGAGTGCATTGTCAAGCCGAGGGAAAGATGAAGGGAGGGAAGGAAGGAGGGCGAGAATGATTGAATGAAAAGGCGCCGTAACACCGAGGTCGTCTGGCGTCATGAAAAACAATAATATAATAAAAAAAAAAATAAAGAAAGCACAAGTTTATAAGACATAAACAATATTCCCTAGGGTGATGCACATCCCCCCAGGAGAGAGAGAGAGAGAGAGAGAGAGAGAGAGAGAGAGAGAGAGAGGCATCGCGAGTATGGAAAACGTGGCAACACTGTACAGAGGTTCGTGCCCCACCCAAACCGCCACTTTAGAATGGTACGACCATAGCAAGTTTAGTGGGGGCATGTATGCATTGGGGGGGGACATATATACATCGGGGGTAGATATATTGTGGAAGGGGTACATAACCATATAACCAAATTTTGATGCCTGGTGGTTTAGTGGGTAATTATTGTGCTCCAGTCGGATTGAGCCGGTGAAGGTTTATATCCAAGGGATGGTTGGGGTTTATTGCTCAAGTATTGCTACTCAGGGATTAGTAAGGCTGGTCACTCTCATCTTAAATGTCGGGACCAACTGCCTAGCCCCGAGCTCCTACGCTCCCCATGGAGCAACGTAGAATTAGATGATCATGGATGGATAATGCTGTGGCTCTACATCCATTCCGCAGCACATCTTCATGACTTGCATCATATTCTTGCGTCAATTTCCAGAATAAGATAATGCTGTGGCCCTACGTTCTTTCCACAGCACTTCTTCATGACTTGCATTATATCTAGCTTTAATCTCTTGCTAAAGCTCAGTACTCAAGATGAAGAGATGGCAGTTTTAGGTCATGTTAAAGGAAAAAGATTGCACTGAAAAATGTGGAGCAAAGAAGTTTACTGTTTTGACTGTGCGGTCAGACTGAGAGAATGGGTGATAGTGCAATTTTAAGAGTGACACTGAGTATGAGAAGAAGCTGAAGGTCAAGAAGATGAGTGGTTATGAGAAGAGAATGTGTGATCTGCAAGTTATTTAAGAAGATGGAAGAAAAACTCAGGAAGGAAGGAGATGGATGGATGAATTATGATTGGCGAGGTGTATGACGACGGCTACACTCATCTTTGAACACTATGGCCTTTTTCGCTTCGGTTACGGAAGCTCCGTAGCACCTCTTCCTTAGCGATTTATTTTGGGATATGGGTGGTTAATATACTTTTGTAGCGACTGATTTTGCGATATGAGTGGTTAATACCCTTTTGTATGTGATTTTAATCTGAGTTTGGCGATAGCAGACGGATTTATATAACAAAATAGTGCAGTAAGGTGTAACAAGGAAAATAAATCGCTCAGGAAAAGGTGCTAGGGAGCTTCCTTAACCGACGAGAATACGGGCCTATGACTCACTCTCCCCTGAAAATACTCGTCTGACGTTAGTTGGAACGGAATACTAGAGTTGTCCCCATCATGAGAGGGTTAAAGATGTCATTCATAATTAACAGTCAGGCTCCTATATGTCTCACGCTCAGGGGAATAAAAGCGTTTGGCGTTAACTGAAAGAGAATACTCAAAATTCCTCCGATTATGAAACTGATAATGGAGCCTGTATTAAGACTCTCAGGCGCCTATACTCACTCCCAGCCGAATACAACCTGCTGGCGTTAGCTGGATGAGAATAATCAAATTGTCTCGACCATGGGAGGGTTAGCGTGGCGGTCTAGGGCGTTGTATGTCTATCCCTCGGCAATTATAAAGCGCATTTATATGTGAATGGTCTGGCCAGCTGCATGGAGGCGAAAATTATGAAAGGCTTGAATGACGAGTGCAGGGATGTGTGGTCCAATGCACTGGCCACTGTGTTGATGGTTCTTGCGATTTTGTTTCTTCCTGTTCCAAATTGTGGATCTCCACTCACCTCACCTATTACTGAGACACAGGGTGATGATGACAGAGATGAATCATGATGAGGATGAGGATGATAATGATGATAGACACAAAGATCATGCTGTGAAGACAGACGATGAAGATGATGACAACGAGGAATGATAATGATGATAATCACTGTGATGGCGGTGACGACTGCTGCTGCTGCCGCTAATTATGATGATGACGATGATGATGATGATGATGATAATGATGACAGCTAAGAATGGCGATGATGATGATGACGAGAACGAAGAATGACGATGATAATGATGATGATTATGATGATGATGGCGAGATCCATAGATTGATTCAACATTCGCATCAACATATTATCATTCACGATCCACCACCACCATCACTCAGTTCTCCACTTCCATCGAATCATTCCATCCACCTACCCAAAATCTCTATTTGCCATCCTATTGAAAGCGTCCCTCTCCCTCCACCGAGAAAACGAAAAAATCCACTACATTGGAGAGATTAAGCGAGATGGGCAGACGACATCATATTATATACGCAACGCCAGTGCAAACAAGACGCATTTTTTACCCCTCTATGCGTCTCTTCATCAGACTAATGCGTTGTTTGTTTTGGTAGGATTCGGTCTCAGTGTTGATTCGGCGGTGAGAGAAATTTTCCTCTGATTTCATTTTTTCTTCTCCCTCCCTGTGTGTGAGCCCCCCGAATGAACTAATGCCGAATTAGTTTTTTTTTTTTCTTTTTACTTTTTCTGAAGACTTTTTTTTGTTCTCATGGTAAGGATGCAAGTTTGTAAAAGTACGAGATTGCCTGATTCGGGGTTGTTACATAATGGGTCTTTGTTTGGTTGCCTGTCGTTCTTTCTCGATGTTTGAAAAGCTGCAGGAAAAGTAGATTGCTCTCTCTCTCTCTCTCTCTCTCTCTCTCTCTCTCTCTCTCTCTCTCTCTGATTGTGAGGCTGTCTGTTTGTCTGTCTGTGTGTCTTTCAGTCTGTTCGTCTGTCCGTCTGTCTGTCTTTATTCTTAGTGCACCTCTTGTAACGGCCTTTATGCTGCTTTCCCTGACTCATTCACCCAAACAGTCACTCACATTCACAGACTCACACACACTCACTCACCCAACCACTCATTCACTCATTCACCTACTCTCCCACGCTCTCATTGAATCACTCATTTATTTCACACACACACACACACACACACACACACACACACACACACACACACACACACACACACACACACACACACACACACACACACACGATCATTTCCTGTCATCATTATCACATGTGCTCGTGGGTCCTTTGGGCCCCTCGCACTTGCTCCTGCGGAGGGCTCTCGCGTTTATGTGCTGTTCCAGTGTAACGCTGTCACTTGGATTTTTTGCAGCTAACCAATTGATCGTGTTATTTGCAGCTTCGGGAATGGAACCCATGTTTCTTTTAGTTCTACCTCTGGAAAAAAATTCTACGAAGATCCTATGCCGGACTTCGGGAGCAGCGTTTTTTGGTCAAAATGTGATCGCTCATTAAATATAGTAAAAGTTTTTCAATCATGATGGGATCAATTTTTTTTTTACATCAGCGATTTTTTTGCGATTTTTATGCCAGTTTTGGTGCGATTTGAATGTGTAGTTTCGGCTGCCCAAAACACACACACACACACACACACACACACACACACACACACACACACACACACGGCTACTGCTATAGTATAATAGACAAGTGCTCGTGGGCCCTTCGGGCCCCTCGTACTTGCTCCTGCGGAGGGC
This sequence comes from Coenobita brevimanus, assembly GCF_032717465.1. Classification (NCBI taxonomy): domain Eukaryota; kingdom Metazoa; phylum Arthropoda; class Malacostraca; order Decapoda; family Coenobitidae; genus Coenobita; species Coenobita brevimanus. The sequence goes on along the minus strand of NC_137030.1, from coordinate 29,430,227 downwards.
TCTCGCTTTTATGTGTTGTTCTAGTGTAACGTTGTCATTTGGATTTTCTGCAGCTAAGCAACTGATCGTGTTATTTGCAGCTTCGAGAATGAAACCCATGTTTATTTTAGTTCTACCTCTGGGCAAAAAGTTCTACGGAGATCCTATGCTGAACTTCGGGAGCAGCGTTTCTTGGTCAAAATGTGATCGCTCATTAAATATAGTAAAAGTTTTTCAGTCGTGATGGGATCAAGTTTTTTCACATCAGCGAAAATTTTGCGATTTGTGCCACTTTTGGTGAGATTTGATGTGTAATTTGGCTGCCCAAAATACACACACACTGACAGACACACGGCTACTGCTATAGTACATTAGATTATCGGCATCACCCTAACACTGCTTTTCACTTATGTGATTCACTGATTCACTCCTGGACGGTGATCCTACTTCACCTTCCACGACTTTCATAAACCTCTTTGGAGTATCGCATTACAATTATTTACTCCATTCTTGCCACTATCAGACGATTTAGTTATTTTAGGCCAGGCCCCTAGTACTGAAGGTGTTATACGTATGTCACACTAACTTGGTCCAGATTATCGTCCTTCTGCAGCTTACTTCATGTACCCCAGTGGCATAATATAATGCTAAATCTCTCCATCCCCTCCATATCAGTTCTTCGTGACTAGCTTCATACTGTGTTGCTAATCTCCTGTAAAAACTCAACACTCAAGATGGAGAGACGGCAATTCTAGGCCAAGTTAGAGTAAAAGGAGTATAGTGTACGACAGATGGTGCAATGGATGTAATTTGGCTGATACAGATATTGATAGTCATTTCCTCCATTCCGAAGTCATTTCCAGGTTTAATACAAGATGATCCACTTATAGCTCTCCCAGTCATGGTATCAGTATCTACCCTGCACCATTTATTCATTTCCTACTCCCACTATCACACCCAAGCCCATACTAGCAGACTGAGCCGTCCCTGCAACACACATGCTACTGCCAGGTGAGGTTCTAGTGGAGATCTGTTTACAAACCACCCAGTATAACAAGAAAATGATATAAAGGCGTCTTTGTAGTCATCAGTCACTTTATTAGGTGATGTTTCTCTCTCTCTCTCTCTCTCTCTCTCTCTCTCTCTCTCTCTCTCTCTCTCTCTCTCATATTTACCTTAGGAACCCCAATAAGAGAAAAAGTTTTATTGCCGTCACTGTCCTGAAGAAGTTGATTACCTTTGGCAACTTCTACCTTTAAGTAAGAAGAAACATTCTACACATGTCATTCTCTCTCTCTCTCTCTCTCTCTCTCTCTCTCTCTCTCTCTGAAGAACCACCATCTCATCAAATTACACCACAACCTCATTAACCCTTTGATTCCGATCACACTTTCTATAATATCCCTACCACCTCCAAACCATTTTACATTTAGGAAGCACCCTTTCAGTAAAGAGTCTATTGAACCCTTTATCTATTTCTATTAGCTGTAGAAGTCATCCCTGGAGAGAGTATAATCTTTAGGATGTAACAAGAATAAGCTACAAAGATATCACCGTACGCAAAGGGATCATATCGATTCAGGAAAGCTCTTCACAACCATTCCACACCAGAAATAAATCTCAGAAAGTTTCATGGCTTAAGTATGCATCAACTCATCCACCTACAAGCCATGGCCCAACAACTCATCCAGTAATATCTACCTCAACTGTCTATATGTTTGCATGTATCTATCTACCTATCATCTATCTGTCTATCTGTCTATTTGTCTATATATCTATTTGTCTATCTGTCTATTCATATGCCTTAGCAACTACCCTATACACAAGTTCTAA
>NC_137030.1:29383415-29423415 GCF_032717465.1 Coenobita brevimanus | reverse complement strand
CCATGCTTACAATCTCTTTGTGTCCAGTCAGTCAGCCTCTTGCTCCATCGGTTATCCCTTATTCTTGCCAGCTACATGACCTGTCCACCTCCACTTCTGCTCTTCCATAACTTCTGTAATGTTTTTGACATTAGTCTGCTCCCTCACCCAAGTTGATCTTTTCTTGTCTCTTGAAGATATTCCCAACATTGACCTTTCCATTGCTCAATGAGAGCTGATTAGCTGATTTTCCATCAATTTTGTCAGTTTTCAGGTCTCACAACCGTGCGTCATAGCTGAGATTATACGTTCGTTGTTATATTTTTCATTTCACACATATCGGCAAGCTACTGTACTTTTCATAATGTCTCTATGTTTACCGAAAGCCTTCCATCTAAAAGTAATGAGTCTTTTTATTTCGCGATCATGGTCTTTGGTTAATTTTAGAATTTGCCCCAAGTAGTTGAACTCCTCGAATTCTTCAAGAATTACTTTGTTCATTCTGATGACGCTCTTCGGTGTACTTGGATTAAACATTTCTTTAGTTTTACTCCGGTTCATATTTAGCAGTACTGTGAGGCTTTCTATATTTAGCTCATTAAACATTTCTTGCAATGTCTCTGCTGTTTCTGAGATTAGGCCAATGTCATCTGCAAATCTTAATTGGTTTAGCTTTTCTCCATTCATGTTTACTCCTTTGTTCTCCTAGCCCAGCTTTCTAAAACTACTTTCTATGCATGCTGAAAATAATTTTGGTGAAACTGTATCTCCCTGACGCACGCCCTTCTCAGTCTTAATTTTTTCCGAGTCAATGTAATTAATCTGTAGCAGTTTCCTCTTTATAAATGTTTTCAAGCAGTTTTACAGTGTTTACAGTTACTCCTTTTTCCCAAAATGAATATGTAATCTGCCCCACTGAGTCGAAAACCTCTTCCTTATCAACAAACCTAAGCACAGTGGTTTACTATAGTCTGTAGTTTTCTCAATTAGCTGATTCATTGTGTGTGGATGATCAGTGGTCAAATACCCGCTTCGGAATCCTGTCTGTTCACGACGTAAGTTTTCTTCTAAGTTTGTTTTTTCTGTTCTTAAGAACTTTAGTGATGAGTTTGTAAATAACTGGTAATAAGCTAATGCGTCGATAGTTACTAAGATCTTTTGAGTCGCCTTTCTTGTAAAGCAAAATAACTCTTTCTTTACATTATGTTTTGGGAAATTTCTTCTTTTATATACAATGAGTGAATAAGTGGGCGAGCCTGTTTAGTACTTCTACTCCTGCATCCAATAATAAATCTGCTAATATTCCATCTTCTCCCGGAGCCTTCCCTCTTTTCATATTTTAAAGAGAAATGTTTACCTCGTCTGGCGTTACCTCAGGTATTTCACTTGTGTCACTTGAAAGGTTAGCTATTTTTACTACTGTCTTTGATGCATACAGTGATTTATAAAATTCTTCAACTCTCTTCACCATCTTATCTGTGCATTTAATGACTTCATCGTTTTTGTCTTTCAGTAATATGCGGTAATGTGTTGCTTTCCTAGTGCCATTTTACTTCCGACTTGTTTCAGACTTTTTCTTTTTTGATGGTTTCTTTGATCTGATCCATGTTTCTTTTTTTCTTCTCTTTGTCTCTTGTTGATATGCTTATTTAATTCCGTTCCTTCTATTTCATTTTTCTTTATTTTTTACGTTGATCTCTTTTCTTCTTTTCATGGGCCCCGAGAGTCCTTTTTGAATACCTGCTGGCTTTGGTTGTATTAATATTCCTAACTGGCTCTCTTAGCACTTTTCTTGGCCTATCATTCAATTCATCAGTGTCACACTCAGCATATTTTTGGGCCTGGAATCTGTTCGTTATTTCAGACTGAGCTGTTGCTTTGTTTTCACTTACCTTTATTGAGCATATCGTTTTATTTATAATCAACTTGTTTCTTTCACTTCTGAAATTGAATCTGGCTGTGGAACCTATCATTCTATGGTCACTTCCTGTATTCACTTTGTTGATAACTGTGACATTTGTGACCGTGTTATGATTATCTGTTATAATGAAGTCGATTACATTCCTTGTATCTCCATTTGGACTTCTTCAGGTCCATTTTCTCCCCGCCCTTTTGTGAAAGAATGTGTTCAGTATTCTCATGTTATACACTTCAGCAAAATTTACCACCATTTCACCTCCGTCATTCCCTTCTCCCACCCCGAATTTTCTCAAACATGCTTCTGCATTTTTCGATTTGCTAACTTTTGCGTTGAAGTTTCCCATTGAACAGGGGTAAATTACTCCAAATGGAGCAAATATTAATTTTTTTGGGTCATGCGTGCGGTATATTACTGATTTTTCACATAAATTTTTCACATAAATGAAAAGTTTTAGCTAACAAAATGTAAAATCATATATGAAGTATCATTATTTTTTTTCCTTAGCCGCCGTACTATTGACAGATGTGTACACAGACGTGGCTATTTATTTATTTATTTTTTTCAGATGGCATAATTCATTTTACTCAAATTTTGGGGCAATATCCTAAAAAAAAGGTCCTCAACCCTTGCTCTGACCCTTCCTGCTTGAAAACTGGATAGCATCGGCAGACGTGCGAAGGTAATGAAAAAGAAGTCCTTGGGCGGCAGTGGGTTAATTATACTGAAATCCACAGGCAAAATGAACGATACAACAGGCAGACAGACAGACAGATAAACAGATAGATACAAAAACATAGACCGATAGATAGATAGGGAGGTTTGTGTGTGTGTGTGTGTGTGTGTGTGTGTGTGTGTGTGTGTGTGTGTTGCATGAGACCAATCAATAACCTGTCACTCTGCCATTCCCTTCAGTATTGAGAAATGGGGAGGGAAGGGGCTGGAGGGGCAGGAGGAGGGGGAGAGGAAGTGGGGAGGGAGGTGAGAGGGAACTGGAAGAGAGAGAAAGTGAGGGAAGGAAGGTGGGAGAAGGTGAGAGAGGGGGAAGGGGAACTGGGCGGGGAGAGAAAGAAGTGTGAAAAGGGGAGAGAGAGAGAGAGAGAGAGAGAGAGAGAGAGAGAGAGAGAGAGAGAGAGAGAGAGTGAGAGAGAAAGGGGGGAGTGGGAGGGACAGGATAGAGATTAATCATGCAGGGGATGGGAAGAAAAGAGGGAGGGAATAAGAGATTGTTGGAGGGAGGAGAGGGAGGTAACTAAAGAAGGGAGAGGAGGAATGGAAGATCGAAGGAGAAGAGGAGGGACAAGAGACAGCAGGAGGGTAGGAGAGGTAGAAAGAAGGTGTAAGGAGGGAAAGAGAAAAAAAAATAGAAGAGAAGTAGGGCGAAGAGGAGGAGGGGAGGAGAAGGAGGGAAGAGAAGGGTGTTAGGGGAAGCAGGAGATGGAGCAATGACAGAAGGATGAAGAGGAAACATAAGTGGTACAGGGCAAGAGGGAGAGGATAAGGGGGAGGAAGGAAGGGGATGAGGAGGGAGGGTAGAGGGAGGGGATAGAGAGAAGGGAGGGGATAGAAAGAAGGGAGGGGACGGTGAGGGAGGGTAGAGTGGTAATAGGGGGTACGGGAAGAGGGATAGTGGTGGGGGAAGGTGGAGGGGGGAGGGGGGAGGGGGGGACTGAACTATTTGCACATACCACACAGCATTAGAGTCGTGGGAAATCCATATTCACAAGCGTTCTTAAGCATGAGAACTTTACGCCTAACACGGATCTTTATATTTCCTCTTAAAATTTCCAAAATATACTCGTAATTCAAACTGAAGGACATTTTTGGATCTGTAAGGGTCAGGTATAGTTTCCATTCATCCATTCACAGGTAGAGGCTCTTAAAATGAGTAACAATATCCGGAAGATGCAAGAATAAACTAAAAAAAAGAAAGAAAATGAAATGCAACATCGTATTCAACAAGGTAAACACTGTCTGGTAAGAGACGCATGATGGCTTACTATACCCTTGTGTATAATTTTCTCTATAGGACTTGACCGTCACTTTCCTCCCTGACGTACCAAATCAAAGAGTATCGTCCATGGGCAGAGACACACCAGATCTCCCACAACTCAGGAATACTGGCCGCCAAAGAGAAGTGACAAGAAGTGGTGAAATATAAGCGAATTTTTCGTCCCCGCTGATGCATTCGACTTCATCTGTGTAGCTACCAAACACCATTAAATCATAGCAGTGTGAGGGTCAGTAACGGCAAATGAGTAATTAACGACGATGATGTTATTAACGTCTAAGGAGTAATTAACGGCCGAGTAAGTAACGGCTAGGGAGATATTTTCTGCTAAGGAGAATTATTGGCTGAAAAAACTGGGAGGTTCCATACACCCATGACTCAATCTCTGCTGATGAAAATCGTCTGGCGTTTACTGGAATGCAGCACTTAGCGTTTCCCCGACCATCAAAGGGTTAATGATGACAGTATTAACGCTCTCAGGCCCATAGGATTCACTCTCCCCTGAATAAAATCGTCTGATAATAGCTGGAATAGACCACTACTGTAGAGTTGTGCCGACCTTGAAAGGGTTAAGATGCTTTGTGAATACCATCCCTTGACGCATGACTGACGGGTGTAGTGAAGTGATAAATAAATACAATTGCGTCGTGCCCTTCTGGTATCACAGGAATTCCTTATTGGGAGTCGCTGGTGCATTGGGTAGCACGTCGATGTGGCAACTAGAAGGACCTGCGTTCGATTCTAAGGCTGGTCTTATACTTGACCACTGTTTTCCATTTTTTTCCTGTTTACCCAGCAGTATATTTAGGGACCTGGATGTAACACTGACTACTGCGGGTGTACAGGAGGCATCAGAAGTCCTGTCGCATCTCCTGGTATTCTCTCCACAGACTTTGAAAATCAGTGCGGTGAATCTGCAACAACCGACTTTGATGACACTGATCTGAGGCCAAATAATGTCATCAGTATCGGTTCATGTAAATTCAAAACTGATATTCAAAGTCCACAGAGGGAAAAGCAGAAGCGACAGGGCTTTTGGTGCTGAATGTCCTGTGGGTGATGACTGGCACTTAGCGAAAGAGATTGTCTGAATTAACCCAGTCGAGGTCGGGATAAGTCTAGTAATGTACTCATATTTCAGCTAAAACTGGAAGATTCGATTAAGCTGAGGGTCAATTTAAGAGGTGATTGTTAATACTGTCACCATTAACCATTTTATTGAGGGAACAACTCTACAATTCTAAGTTAGTTAACGCCAGATAGTGATATTCAATTAAAGGTGAGTCATACAAGTGAAAAAATAAGGGCGGCAATGTCACTATTAATCCTCTCATGGTCGGAATAGCTCTAATCTTCTATTCCGTTTAACTAACTCACTCATGGCAAATGCTGCAGGGACTCTAGCCACAAATATTCCTCTGTACGTTTCCAGGCATCTTGGATCAGTTGGCTCAAGGATTGTGTGGGTAAGATTGAAAGTCGGAATATAAATGTGGGCGATTGTGTGCGTGTATGCGCCAACCCAGAGTGAGAGAAGAGTTCTGGACAAATGTGGAAGTGCACATGGGAAAGTTTGGAAGGAATGAGAGAGTGTTTCTGATTGGTGATATGAATGGTAAAGTAGGGATTGTGAAGGTGGATGGAATAGTTGGTGAGTGGGGTGTGCCTACTGAGACAGATGAGAATGGCAGTGCGTTAGTGGACATTTGTGCCTGGAGGGGGTTGGTGATAGCCAATACCCTCTTCAGGCACAAAATGATCCACAGGTATACATGGCGAGTGATGAGAAGGGTGGGTGGTGAACTGAATGAAAGGAAGGCAATGATTGATTATGTGTGTGTGGATGAAAGGATGCGAAGATGTGTAATGGATCCAAGAGCTTATAGAGGTTGGGGGAGTGGGCTTTCTGACCACTACTTGGTGGTGGCCAGAATCAAGATCCAAGTAAGGTGGAGGTAGAAGAAGGGAAGGACGGGAGGAAGGAGTAGTTGCAAGGAGAGTGGAAAGGTTACAAGAGGATGAGAAAAAGGCAGAATATAAGAGAGAAGTGGAGGAACGATTGGGTAAATATGAATTGGAGCAGATGGGGGACGTGGAAGGTGTGTGCAAGATATTCACAGAAGAAATATGTGCAGCATGTGATGTGGTGTGTAGGGTGAAGAGAAGACGGAAGGGGGTGCAAGGAACAGCTTGATGGAATGAAGAAGTGAGACAGGCTGTGGGACAAAAGAAGAAAGCATACAATGAATGGATGAGAAATAGGGGCGTGGAAGAAGTTGAGAGGCGGAAGAGAGTTATATGTAGAATGGAAGAGAGAGGTGAAAAGATTAGTAAGGGAGAGTAAAAAGAGAGTGGATTAGGAATTTGGATGGAGTTTGAGTGTAAAGTGGAGGGACTGTAAGAAAATGTTCTGGAAAGAGGTGAAGAGAGTAAGCCAGGGTGGCAGTGAAGGTAGTAGGGGAGTGAAAGATAAAAATGGTAGATTACTAGTGGAGAAAGGAGAAAAAGTGAGCAGATGGAGAGAACACTTTAAGGATCTGTTGAACATAGAGAATGGAAGTAATGCGAGTATAAGTGGCTGGGGAATGGCTGGGAGAAAGAGGGAGGTGAGAAGACAGGAAGAAATCAGTAGGATAGAAGTTGTGGAAGCAATGAAGAAAGTCAAATTGGGGAAAGCACCAGCAACTGAACGAGTGTGTGGTGAAATGCTGAAGCATGGGGGAGAGATAGTAGTAGAATGGATATGGAAGATGTGCAAATTGGCCTGGGAGGAAGGTAGAGCCCCGGAGGACTGGAAGTCAGGTATAATTATTCCCTTGTACAAAGGAAAAGGGGAAAAAGAAGTGTGTGGTAATCATAGGGACATTTGTCTTCTTAGTGTAAAAGGAAAAGTGTATGGTAGGATACTTTTTGACAGAGTTAAGGAAATAACAGAGGAATTAGTTGGAGAAGAACAGGGAGGCTTTAGGAAGGGAAGAAGTTGTGTAGATCAGATATTCATTCTTAGATCTTTAGTGGAAAACTTTCCAGGGAAGGGAAAGAAGTTGTATGCGGCCTTCAGGGATTTGGAGAAAGCATATGACAGGGTGGATAGACAAGGATTGTGGAAAATATTAAGAATATATGGAGTAGATGGGAAGTTGTTGAATGCCGTGAAGAGTATGTATGATGGTGCTAAGGCCGCAGTGCATGTGGATGATGAAATGAGTGAATTTTTCTCTTTGAAGGTTGGGTTGAACCAGGGATGTGTCATGTCTCCATGGTTGTTCAGTCTGTACATGGATGGGGTAATAAAAGAGATACAAGGTAGGGCAGTGGATGTTGGAGTGGCCCTAGTGAGAGAGGGTAGTGTTTGGAAACTCCTTATACTGTTGTTTGCAGATAATACTTGTTGTTAAATGAAGAAGAAGGGGAACTGCAAGGCTTGGTGGATGAGTTTGGGAGAGTATGTAAGAAACGGAATCTAAAGGTGAATGTAGGGAAGAATAAAGTGATGGTCTTTGAGAGAGGTGAAGTCAGTGAATGTACAGTGAGGTTGGATGGTGAGGAAATGGAAAATATGAGTACGTTTAAGTACTTGTGATGAGTAAGGATGGAAGTTTAGAGGGTGAAGTGCTTGAAAGGGTACAACAAGGAAGAAAGGTTCCTGGTTCCTTGAACGCAGTGATAAGAAATAGGGAAGTGAGTATGGAAGTGAAAAGTTACTACATGACAGTATTGTGATACCAACTCTAACGTATGGAAGTGAAGCTTGGACATTGTTGGAAGGACACAAGTCAAGAGTGAGAGCAGTGGAAATGAGTTATTTAAGAGAAGCCTGTGGAGTCACATGGAGAGACAGGCTGACAAATGAGGATATAAAGGAGCGTGGTGGTGTGGATGTGGATGTGATAGGAAGTGTTAGGAGGAACACACTGAGGTGGTTTGGCTGTGTGGAAAGGATGGAGGGTGAGAGACTGACAAGAAGAGTGTATGTGAGTGAGGTGGAGGGGGAGAGAGGGAGGGGGAGGCCGAGGATGAGATGGAGGGATGGAGTGGAGATGTATATGAGAGAAGGGGGTGTGAGTTAGAAGCAGGGCATTGAAATGGCGGGGGACAGGGCGACGTGGAGGCGATTTATTTGTGGCCACCCCGTACGGGATAAAGGGGTCTGGCAGTAGATGGATAGATAGACTTTCCCAGGTAGCAGCTCTCACCCGCCCAAGCAACGTCCAGGAGGAACAACAGACTTCATTTAGCGATAAGTTTTGTGCACTTCCCCTTGGTCTGCTCCTCTCCAAGTGGTCTCTTTTAGAATAATATGTCACGTTGATACATAGATGAAATTGGTTTTCACTTGTTATGCAGGAAACAGGTCTCAACTCAGTCCCATGCAGTCATGGCTCATTAAGCACCCAGTCCTACCACTGAAACCCAATGATTTTACAAAGGCACTTCTATCAAAGGCCTTCTCCTAATCAACACAAACAAAGTAGCCACAACAGCTCTAGTTTCTTTCCTACATAATTTTCCTGAAGCTGTCGGACAATGAATTGGCATCAGTGGTCCCTATGCCTGGCATAAACCCAAACTGCATTTCATTACTTTTCACCCATTCCGTTATCATTCCTTCTAGGACACTCTCCATCAATTTCAGTATAATTTCTTCTTTCCAGGGCATCGCCCTTCCCCTTATACACATTTACAATCGCACTCTTTAGCCAGTCATCTTAGACAACACACTCATATGTAATCGAATTTATCAAATCAGTAACTAAACCCACTCCTATATCTCCTGAGGCCTTCAACATTTCAACACTCAACCCAGACACACCTGCCACCTTCCCCAACTGCTTCCGGCCTATTGTCCTGCTCACGGTAGCAGCATCAACCAAAATCCAAGAGTATACCAGAAGTTTTCCTTTCTTTCTCGTCTATGAATTATTTTTGATAAATCGGATTCTTACAATGTGCAGGTGACTTTACTAATCTTTTCAGAATGCCTTAGCAGTCACGGGGTAATTCAAATCTATGCTTAACCCTCCCAGTTTAGTTTGTCCAAACTGAATATAATTGGCTGCAGCTAGCGTGATTAAATTTACAATGAAATAACTGCACTGCTGGAGTTAACTCTTGAATCTCCTAAAGATGAAACGGCATAACAAACACAAAGTTAATCCTTTGACCACCTACTGTGTCTCGGCATAGTTGACGGGGTGTGGGATGGATAAAAGAGAAGTGTGCAGGATAGTCTGGCATGATAACAGGGCAGCCTGAGGAGTGTATGCTCTGTATGGAAGAGAACTGTAGGTTAAGCAGTATTGGCAGTGGAAAAGGTTGGAGATGGCTAGGACGAACTCCTTGTATGGGAGGGTAAGGGAAAGACAGCATGGTGATGGGGCAGCGCAATGGGGGTATAGCCTGTGAAGGAGTGAGATATAGGCTGAGCGGTGTTGGGTGTTTGAGTGTTAGAATGAAACAATTAATCAGCGAGAAGAGTATGCGGCAGAATAATGCGAACTGGGCGGAAATGAGTGTGCAGGGCAGTCATGGGATGGTTGTATGTGGTGAAGTTGGACGCTGTAGGTTGGAGAGTACTGGCTATATGAAGCTTAGGCTAACCCCGTCAATTTTCACTCATTGTCGTTGCATTTTGGCCATTCTCTGCAGCATAGGAAGGGTTTGTGGTAGTGAATAATACGGTAGATGATATATATGTAACGATGCCAGTCCAAAAGCTTTTCTACTATTAATAAAATCATCCACAGATAGCAGAAATAACAAAACACGTCATTGAAATAAAGAGGTTAAATCAAAGTCCCCTCCCCCCCCCCAAGAAAAAGAAAGTAAGAGTTATGATATACACTGCATTCTGCACTGCAGAAAAAAAAATGTCAATGCTCAAGATAATGTTCTATGTTGTACGAAGACATAATGGAAGTTCCATCCACTGCCTGTTGGGAAGATTTTGAGATGGTGATATGCTGACTGAAAGGACAGCAGGTCAGTCCCATCAGCAGGCAACTAATAGTTTGAGTATTTAAATTTCACTGAAACAGACAAAACGACCTTCACAAGAACTACCGTCATGTTTTAAGAGCATCCTCACTAATACCGTCACAAAAGTCCTGACTGATGCCCTGGCGTGTATTCAATACTGGTGGCTGGTATTGGCGGCGAACTAAAGCCTGTTCGATCTCTTCAGAGAAGAGAAGAGCCTTAAGCTTTTAAAAGCTGGCAGCTGATTGGTTGTCTGAGTTTATTTATTAGTAACGATATCTTTTAAATAATTTTAATTGTAAGGGTTACAAAACAGTTTCTGGCTATAATATATATATATATATATATATATATATATATATATATATATATATATATATATATATATATATATATATATATATATATATATAGCCCGACGCCCTAATCCCGCAAAGGGTGGCCGCAGACAAAACGCCTCCAAGTCACTCTGTCACCCACCATTTGACTACCCTCCCCCAACTCACCCCCCTCCCTCATATACCTCTCAACTCCATCCCTCCACCTCATCCTCGGTCTACCCCTCCCTCTCCCTCCCTCCATCTCACCTACATACACCCTTTTAGTCAGTCTTTCATTCTCTATCCTCTCCACATGTCCAAACCACCTCAGTGTATTTCTCCTAATCTTTTCAACCACATCCACATCTACCCCACAACGTTCCTTCACTTCTTCATTCGTCAACCTGTCCATCCACGTCACTCCACATGCTCCTCTCAAGTAACTCATTTCCACTGCTCTCACTCTTGACTTGTTCCCCTCTTGCAAGGTCCACGCCTCGCTTCCATACGTCAGGGTAGGGATCACAATACCATCATGCAGTGACTTCTTAACTTCCATACTCACCTCCCTATTTCTCATCACTGCTTTCAGTGTGCCAACAACCTTCCTTCCCTGCTGTACCCTTTCACGTACTTCATCCCCCTAAATGGCTCGCTTGGTAAGCTGCTGTACTCAGGCAGTTGCAAGCGCTGGTTCGAATCCTCGCAATATTCCCCATAGGGCCCGATAAGACTGGTGGACTCAATTGATGTAGAGGTCTCGGGTTCGATTCCCTTGTCCCTCTTCTTCCAGCATATATATATATATATATATATATATATATATATATATATATATATATATATATATATATGTGTGTGTGTGTGTGTGTGTGTGTGTGTGTGCGCGTAGTTAGTTATTTTCATAGATTATTGAAAAAAAAAAAAAATGCTGAGAACTCGGACCCCGAGCTGTGGACGCCATGCGCCGCACCTATGCCATCAAGCTTTGCCCAGCTTGGCGCACAGACTCGCCATACAACCTTGATGACAGGGTTCATTGTGGGTTGAAATGAGACTAAAGATAAACAAAGTCGACCCCATATGACCTTGACCTTTGACCCCCTGACCTCGATGACCATATCAGTCCATTGTCTCTTTATACTGTATCACTGACAAAAATTTGGAAATATCGCATCCACACCCAAATGACCTTGATCTTTGACCCCTTGACCTTCCTGACCTAATCAGTTAATCATCCCTTCATATTGCATCACTGATAAAAGTTTGGCCGAAATCCGACAAGGGGTTCGGGAAACACCATGCTCACACCCAAATGACCTTCATCATGCTGACCCAGTCAGTTCATCGTCCCTTCATACTGATCACTGGCAAAAATTTGGTGCAAATCCTTCAAGGGGTTCAGGAGATATCGTGCCCACAAGGATAAATTAAGTCGACCCCATATGACCTTGATCTTTGACCCCTTGACTTAACTGACCTAATCAGTTCATCGTCTCCTCATACTGCATCACTGACAAAAGTTTGGTGGAAATCCGTCTATGGGTTCAGGAGATATCGATCCCACAATAGTGTTATGAACGGACCCACGCACCCACGAAAGCACACACAGACTGACATACCAATCACTTATATAATGCTTTCTCCATTATAGGCGGACGGAGGCATGATGAGGTATTATAAAGTCCATCAGAGGGTCTAGATACGTGTGAATTTTTTAGTTCTGTCAAATCAACATAACGAGTCAGTGTTGATGTATAATTTACCACACTTTTCCTCATCATAGGAAAAAAACTCAAGGATCTCTGGTAACTTTGTCCGAAAATGTTGATTTGGCAGAAGAACAAACTTTTTAAAGTTCACCTGTCATGTGACCTTAACCTTGGGCCCTTTTCTGTGACCTTGACATTTCTTTATTCCTACCCATCCTGCTCCTTCCGGAAAGTTGTTTAAATCGGATAAAAATTACTTAAACTGACCCTTCCATGTGACTTTGACATTTGACTAATTGCTCCAAAGGAAAGATAGAAAGAACGAAAAAAAAAAAAAGAATGAAAGGGGTTAACTCACTATCTTTCAGCCCTTCCATCATATTTAGTCGAAATCCAGTCATGACTGATTTAATTTTGTTCACACACACACTCCCTGGTCCAAGTTTGACCTTGTCCTGTGGCCTAGACCTCTGAATGGCTGCTCTTATAAACGAGTCCCTTCGTTTGCGCTTGTTTGTTCACACACACACACACACACACACACACACACACACACACACACACACACACCAAGCAAACATTATATTCATCATACTATGTGAATGCGAATGAGATCATTATCATTCCCCCACCATCACCACTACTATGACCTCCAATAATACCACATCTGATAATATCCGTGCCGTTACCAATACCATCGCTACCATTGCCAGTTCTGTCATCACAACCATTAACATTTCTAATACCCTCCAAGTCACAGCACTCTGCATCACCAGCATCACATTAGCACCGTGATGTCAACCCACACTGGAACCACCAATAGCCTATCCATACTAATCTACCTTGATCATTGCCACTACAACTGCTGCAAAGATTTCAGTCCTCCCCCCTTCACTCCCCTCACCACCAAAGTACATCGCCTCACTCCACCACCGTCACTTCCTCCTCCTCCACTGCCACGACCGTTAGTACAAGGAAGCATTATAATCCATTTTCACCACAACGCCATTATTGTTTCTTCCTAAAACATTGACACCACCACAACTTGCACTACCACCACAATTTCTCATCATCACTTGGAGCAATACAACCCCAAACACGATTCCTTATCATTTTAATCGCCAAACTATTGCCACCACCATTATCCACCATAACCACTACAGTACCACCACCACTACCACTAGCAGGAACACCTATCACCACGGCATCAGCCCTCATCACAACCATATTACCGCCACAAACACCACCACCACAACTACCACAGACATTGACACCGCCATCAGCGCGATCTCACTTCCTTCCCCCTTTTCACCCTACTCCCACCACCACCACAAACACTACGAGAATGCATTGCAATGTAACTGTTTCCACCACTAACATTACTACTATTGCAGCAACGATTATCACGATTTCTTCCCTCACTACAACCACCACCATCACCACAACTACCCCCTCCGATCACCGATTCCTTCCCCCCCCCCCACACCCGGATTACGACAAGGACGCATTGTAACTGAGTTAATTCCAATACATTCACTACCACTAACCTATGCACCACCACCACCACCATCACTACTGCAACAACAACAACAACAACAACAACAACTACTACTACTACTACTACTACTACTACTACTACTATTACTACTACAACTACTACTACTACTGCTACTACTACTACTGTTACTACCACAATTTCTTCTTTCATTGCAACCACCCATACCAGAATGTTTGCCACAGTCACTATTACAGTCTCTCCTGGCTACTTTCACCCCATCACCACTACAGGCAGGATGCTCTGAAATCACCATTTCCACCCCAGACATCACCACCGTTACCACAAGTACTACTACTACGACTACCACCATTCCCCCACACCACCACCACCACCACAACCACAAGGACCAACTACAATTTTCTTCCACCACAGTTCCTTTTATTACAAATTCGTACCGTAACGAATTCTTCCTTTACTGCACCAGCCTCCACCACTACCACTACCACCACCACTACCACTACCACCACCACTTCATCATTACCATCACGATCACCAGCACGTCCACTACTACCACAAACAATACCGCCTCCACAATACCACCACCACAATGATCCTTGTACACTACCTCTATAACTATTATTACCACTACTGCCACTACCACTACCACTACTACTGCCACTACCGCTACAACTGCGGACACTATAATCACCTCCACCACCACCACCACTACTTCTACAATTACTAATGCTACAACCGCCTCTACCACTACAACCACCAACATTAAAACCACCACCACCACCACAACCTCCACCATTACTACCACGGCAAATACAAACACTGAAACTACAACCACAACCTTCACCACCAACTTCACTACTACAACAAATACCACTACAGCTACTAACTCCACCACAGTACCGACAAACACCATCACCACCACCACAACTACTGTCTCCAGCACATTATCCACCACTAACACCACTACCACAACGACTAACACCACCACACTCTCTATCAGCACCATTACCATCACCATCACCGCCACCACCACCACAACCACTACTACCACAACTACCACCACATCTACCATCACCACCACACTACCCACCAGCACCATCACCATCACCACAACCTGTACTACCACAACTACCACCACAACCACTACTATCATAACTACCATCATAACCACTACCACCACAAGTACCATCCCAGCACACTGCCCACCAGCACCAGCACCATCATCACCACCACAACCACCATCACCATCATCACCACCACAACCACTACTGCCACAACTACCACCATAACCACTAGCACCACAAGTACCATCCCCAGCACACTACCCAGCAGCACCAGCAGCAGCACTACAGGAAGGAGGCACTATAATCTAGCTATTTCCATGTTAATGCGACTACCCCCCCTCCCGATACCTAGCCTCCTTTTTCTTCGTGGGATGGACTGTCGTGTTTAGGGGTCGTGAGGGTTATTGCTGTTATCCCTGTTAGTGTTATTGCTGTTATTTCTGTTGGTGTTGGTGCTGTTTTTTTCTGTTGGTGTTATTGCTGTTATTTCTGTTGGTGTTATTGCTGTTATTTCTGTTGGTGTTATTGCTGTTATTTCTGTTGGTGTTATTGCTGTTGTTTCTGTTGGTGTTGTTGCTGTTATTTCTGTTGGTGTTATTGCTGTTGTTTCTGTTATTATTGCTGTTGTTCTATTGGTGTTATTGCTGTTATTTCTGTTGGTGTTATTGCTGTTATTTCTGTTGGTGTTATTGCTGTTGTTTCTGTTGTGTTAGTGCTGTTGTTTCTGTTGGTGTTATTGCTGTTATTTCTGTTGGTGTTATTGCTGTTATCCCTGTTAGTGTTATTGCTGTTATTTTGTGTTGGTGTTATTGCTGTTATTTCTGTTGGTGTTATTGCTGTTATTTCTGTTGTGTTAGTGCTCTTATTTCCGTTAATGTTATTGCTCTTATTTCTGTTGGTGTTATTGCTGTTATTTCTGTTGGTGTTATTGCTGTTGTTTCTGTTATTATTGCTGTTGTTCTATTGGTGTTATTGCTGTTATTTCTGTTGGTGTTATTGCTGTTATTTATGTTGGTGTTATTTGCTGTTGTTTCTATTGTGTTAGTGCTGTTATTTCTGTTGTGTTATTGCTGTTATTTCTGTTAGTGTTATTGCTGTTATCCCTGTTAGTGTTATTGCTGTTATTTCTGTTGGTGTTATTGCTGTTATTTCTGTTGGTGTTATTGCTGTTATTTCTGTTGTGTTAGTGCTCTTATTTCCGTTAATGTTATTGCTCTTATTTCTGTTAGTGCTATTGCCGTTATTTCTGTTGTGTTCCTGTTATTTCTGTTATTGTTAGTGATTTTACTGTTTTTCCTTCTGTCATTGATGTTGCTTTTGTTATTGCTCCTGCTTACTGTTGTCTCTATTGTTATTTATGATTGTTATTGCCTGTTATTCCTGTTGTTTTAGTTATTCTGTTATTTCCGTTGCTGTTGTGGCTGCCGTTAATTGTACTGTTATTGCTACTGTTCAAATTTTCTTGGTGTTCATGTCATTTTTTCTTATTTCTGTTATTACCGTTGTTGTGAGTGATTCTGTTGTTATTCCTGTTATTCATATGGCTGTTATTTATTGTTCTGTTCTTGCTCTTATGCTCTTTAACGGTAGTGCTGCTAAATCTGTTATTGCTACTGGTTACTGTTGTTTAGTGATTCTGTTGTTATTTATCGTACTCATTGCTGCCACTAATTGTCCTGTTATTACTGTTATTGTTTTTCTTTGTATTGCTGTAAGTTCTGTTATTATAAGTTCTTCTGTTATTGCTGTTATTTTTAGTGAGTCATTTTCATGCTGTTTTTGCTATGCTGATACTGTTGTTATTCTTATTGTCTGCCCTGTTATTGTCTTCTCAGTTATTCTGTTCATGTTATACTGCTTTTTTATTACTGTTTCTGTTGTTTTAGCTCATATTATTAGTGTTATTGCTTCTGTTATTATTGGCATTGTTATTGTTATATTTTATTGATTTTCCTGTTTTGTATTGATATTGTTTTTGTTCTTTCTTAGTATTGCTATAATTCCTCTTAGTGGCAGTGTTTATGTTGTTCCTGAACTTGCAAGGGATTCTGGTGTTACTAATTTCACCACTTAATTAGCTTTTCTCGGTATAGCTATTGTCGCTCATGTTAATTTGCTTTATATTATTCATACTTTTTTTCTTATCTATTTCCTCTTACTGGTGTGTTGGAGTCGTGGAGGTTGTTGCTGTTGTTGTTATTCTGTTATTGCTGTTGTTATTAATAGTTTTTGGGTATTGCTTCTCCTTATAGTGTTGTTATTGATATTGTTGATATTTTAATTTTGTCTGGGTTGTGTGGATTATTGCAGTTATTATTATTATATTATTTTTCTTTTTTTTTTCTTCTTGTTGTCATTACTTTCGTTCTTGTTACTGTCGGTGATTCTGGTGTTATTCCTGTTATTGCTGCTGCTGTTACTGCTATTACCGTTATTGCCTCTTTCTGTTGTCATTGTGCTTTATTCCGTTTATTGCTTTTAATGTTATTACCTCCGCCAAGGAGGTTATGTTTTCACCTCTGTCCGTTTGTTTGTTTGTTCGTTGGTTGGGCATTTCTCGACATTTTCGTAAATTTTTCAGTGAATATTGCATGGATGTTGATGGCGGAAGTATGCGTTCCACTGAGTGCCATTCTAGTTGCTTCTGTTATATCTGGCACTGGAAAGAGACGCCTTCATGTGATGGCACCGATATAGCTGGGAGAGGAGGTGCACAGTTACACAAACGTCCCTCCATCCCTTCCATATCCCTCGAAAGGAGGATGGTGGGCTGTGCAATATGGGCAGTCTTCAGTGTAATGGGCTCAAGTTCAGATGAGCCCGGGGTTCCAACTACTATACTCTTTTCCCACTGACTTGGCCCTGATTTTCGTCCTAATGTGACTTACTTCATGTACTTCGATAGCAGAATGACAATACTATGGCTCTACATCCTTTTTCATTACACTTCTTCGTGACCAGCAACATGTTCTAGTCTGCTGCTACAACTGGGCATTCAAGATGGAGAGATAGCAATTTTAGGCCAAGTTATGGTGAAAGGAGTATGGTTCTGTACTTACGGTTATTTCTGGTGTTGGTAATGCTTCTGTTATGGTTATTGTTACTGACGTTACAATAACGAGTTTTTCTTGTTACTCCTCGTTATTGATTTTCTTGGTAATGCTGTTATTATTTAGGCTCGTGGATAGCTGTTATTCATGTTTTTGTTATTGATAGTTATTCTGTATGCTTTTGACAAGTTGATGGGTTTGTAGGTGTTTTGTTGCTGTTGTAGAAAGGATTTATAATTCTTTCACCTTAACTTGGCCTTCATTTTCGTCCTTTTGCTGTTTATTTCACGTAGCTCAGATTCAGAAGAAGATAAAGCTACGACTCCACTTCTTTTTAAAACACTCCTTCGTTCCGAGCATCATACTAGAGTCAATCAATTGTTAAAACTCAGCATTTAAGGCGGAGAGTTGGCAGGTTTATGCTAAGTTAGCGTTAAAAGAATGTAGTTTTGTACGACTGGCTTTGTAGTCGCCGAGGCTTTTGTGTTTGTACGTTAATTCGTTTTAGAGAATTTGGTATGGGTGGTCTTGGTCTTATTGCTTAAAATTGTAGTTACTTTCCTTTTGCTGCTTTCTTTTTTCTTGCCAGTTTGTGTCTTTTATAGCTATTTTTTCCCAAAGTAAAATCTTATGATAATGGTTTTATTGATATTTTTGTGGACTAAATCTATTTCGATGTTTCTTGTTAGTACATCCCTCAAAAAATGTATTATGCTACCTTAAACATTTGGCATTTTGAAACATGGACGAAGGGCTGTGATTTTACGTGTCACCTTATGGTACCAGTAGGCTACCTGTTATTCATGGGATTTATTAGTACTGAATAAATACATAAAACGGCCTGGCAGAAGTTGTTATATAGACTGAGGTAACACAGTAAGAGATCCATCTGAAGATTGTGTTCCTTTCCATAACCATCTTATAACAGTTCAAGTCCAAGTTTTACATATTTTTTTTTTAATGAATGGAGATCACCCGTAATCTGGTGTACAGAATTTTTTGTTATTTCATTTGTTTTACCTTCCTTTCTTCATCTTCTGTTAAAAAAAAAATCGAATCCCTGTGGCACGATAATTTATTTGGTTGTACTATTTTCGTCTTTTATTTTAGGTCATATTTTTCCGGATTGAATTAGGGTTTTGTGATAGTGTTGTAAGTTGTGTATCTGAGTTCCTTTTGGTTGCTGATTTATTTTCTTTACTGAGATTATTTATGGTAATAACTGTTACTCCTGTCAACTGGACTTTTTCGTGGCTTCTTGTCGTGGTATTTGTGTGTGTGTGTGTGTGTGTGTGTGTGTGTGTGTGTTTGCTAATTTATACTGGATGGAGGCGACGCTCACCATCCACTCCCACGATGTAGTGCTGCCTTCATATTCTCGTCGGCTGTGGAGGCTCCCTGACACCTCTCCTTACCAGTTTATTTCTGCATATCTGTAATAATTTCTTACATGCCGTGTGCAATCTATGGCGTTGTTACCGTGCCATAAATTTCATGCATGAGAAAAATAAGATATAAAGTTGGTCTGTGTTCATCTAAGGGAACTGGACCACTGCCAAAACTCGATTTGTAAGCCGTGGTTGCATGAACGTCGATAAGGCTTAGTTATGAGGTAGCAATGAGTCTCCTTGGTTACTAGTCAAGTCAGCCATGCAATCTGACTACGAGTGTACTTGATCATAAGCTAGGCCAGGAAAGGTTAGGAACAATTGTGAAGTGAAAATAAACAGACCATATCATGCAACATAAATAGTTAATGAAGAGATGCTTGAAAGACTCCTAATTACACAAGAACACTATTGCATGTGACTCAACGTTTGGTAACAGAAAAAAAAAAAATGGTTTCCTGTACTCCAGAAAACAATTTAATCCTTTGAAAGGTAGGTATATAACCAACAAATTGACGTAGTGTTTTAGTGCGATAAAACGCTGTAACAGGACGTGACATACAAGGCTTCAGGTACTCCCAGTGGTTCCGGTTTGTTGGTAATGTAATGTGTCTCGAGACATGTGAGAAGCCTTAATTATTTGATTTTATAGCCTAGCTCCGGCCCCCTGCGCTCCTGATAAGGCAAGACTGGTTGAAAGATGGCTTATGCTGTTATTACTGTGAAAAGAATTGTATCTAAAAGAGAGGGGGAGGGGACAGGGCAAGAATAATTGTTCACCCTATATCTATTATTTCCAAGTAATGTCTTAAGAATCCCACCAAGAAGGTCATCCAGTGCCAAGTAAAAATGTCAGGCGTCAGTCAAGGTAAAATAATTAAGTAGTTCCTGGCACCTTAAAGTTTACCTGCATGATAACACTACGTATCTTTACAAAGCTAACTATGAATAATACTAACATTACCCAGACTGAAATACCATTTTTTTTTTTTTAAGCTGTTAAGAAAAGAAAGGATTATCTGGGTAAGGAAGGTGTTTCCTCTGACTAATGAATTTACTAGATTTATGTTTCAAGACATCACCTTAAGTTTGAACAGTGTGTAATGACGTAACATTCATCTCGTATTTAATTAATTTTTTGCAAATTTCAGTCGTTTTTGGATGCTGACGTTCATCATTCATTCATTGCCAGACGCCATGTATCCCAAACGGGGTGGCCAAGGCTTAGAGTTAATTGTTTTTACAGGGAGGGGCAGTAATCCTCCACTAACCCCACTTGACACGTAGGGAGAACGTTATGCCAACAGCATCTGGTGTTCCCAAGCGGTCACCCATCCAAGTACTAACCAGACCCAACGTTGCTTAACTTCGCTGATCGGACGGGAAGCGGTGTACTCAACGTGGTATGGCCGTTGAAGTACCTTGTAAAATCCCCCCCCCCCTCTCTCTCTCTCTCTCTCTTTTCGCAACGTAGTTGTTGTGAAAGATCGTCTGGACCTCGTAAAAGAAAACCAGACTTCCGTTGAGCTGACATTGCAGGGTTTAGAGAGAGTATTGTGAGTGTTGGACTAGATGTCAGTGCAATGTATAACTCATTTAAAGAGAAATTTTGAAAACGACTGGTAACATTCATATCCTCAAAGTTCAAAAAGGAAAGATATGCTGAACAAAAATGGTTTAGTAATGAAATAGCCGCTGCAATAAAAGAGAGAATGGCTGCATACAAGAGAATCAGAAGCAGCCAGGAGTAAAATGATTTGGACTCCTTCTAGACTGTATGTAGAGGAGTGAAATCTCTGATAAAGCTGACTAAAAGAAACGGAGAAATCGGGTGGCACCACGACGCAACGAGAACTGTAATGAGTCCTTCAGCCATGTAAACAGTAGGAAACTTTTCAAGGGCAGTTTTGGACCACTTAGGGATCGATCAGGTGTAATGCAGATCTTATACTTGGATAATGCCGACTCTCTAAATAATTATTTTGCTGCGGCCTTTACGACAAAAGATATTCATGACTTAGCAAGACCAGTACAGCCCATCAGAGTGAAGATTCCATCATTCTCAGATGTACACCTGAGGATGTGGCAAGGAGAACTGACAAGCTAAATATTTACAAATCACGTGGCTCAGATAAAATCCTTCGAAGAGCTCTTATAGAGGTGTGTGACCAGGTAGCTTCATTACATGCAGACATCTTCGACAAGTCGTTGCAAACAGAGGAAGTACCAGAATACAGGAAGCTAGCAGATGTGACCCCATGTTTTAAGCAAGGGGATCAAGAATGTCCTGAGAATTACCAATTAAAATGACCTCTGTTATAGTAAAACTGTAAAAAGGAATAAATTTAGACACGATAGTTGAACACCTGGAACATCATAACCTGATTATTGACTCAAATCTTGGGTTCAGGCGACACAGATCATGCCTAACCTATTTGCTTTAGTTTTTTCCACAAAATGTTGAGCGAGTATGACAAGAATAAAGCAGCAGACATCCTTTACTTAGACTTTAAAAAAGGCATTCAGCAAAGTGCCTCACCTCAGACTAATGTCAAATGTGAGTGCACTCGGTGTTAAAAGCAAAGTTACACTCTTGACTTGAAAGAGTTCAAGCTGGAGCTTACAAAGCTTATTCCATCCATCAGGAGAGTGGGTTATCAGGATCGCCTAAGGGCTCTGGGACTGTTTTCATTAGAAACTCTTAGACTACGAGGTCAGCACACTGAAGCGTTGAAAATGCTGAATGGATCTGACAATCTTGCCCATAGGAAGCTGCCTAGTCTAGACACGAATTCAACACACAACCATGGCTGGAAGGTGGAACTGAAAAGATTTAACATTAGTATGTGTGAACACTTTTCAAGTACAAAATCTGCTCCACCTGGAATAGACTCTCCATGGATGTTGTTATTAGCCCCACAGAACAGCAGTTTAAACAAAATCTCGATAGGATCTTACCCACACCAGGATAATTGCGAGTTGGATATTTACTCCCAAGCAAGTATGAAGTATCTCCCCGGTATGAACAGCAAGGTCTTTGACATGTTAACTTTTCTTTGTAATTCCTTATAACTAACTAACTGACTAACTAATGACTGACTGACTGTCTGTCTGTCTGTCTGTCTGTCTGTCTCTCTCTCTCTCTCTCTCTCTCTCTCTCTCTCTCTCTCTCCAGGTCTTGGCACTGTTCTTCTAAACTTTTCACCTTGCATTCTCTTCCCCAATATGCAGGTACACAACACCAGCCTAGCGATTCGCTGACTGTTTCCCTGTCCTACCATCTAATGCAAAAGTTCTCTGGTAATTTAACTGTATGCACCCACCCTCCACGCCATCCAACTTGTCCATAGAATCACATCTTCTCCTAACAACAAAACAATCAGTTTAATTGGCTAGAACAATGACACTATTGCAATGCTTGATCTCTGTCCATCATTAGTTTTTCATTTTTTTTTTAATGTGTCCGACTCTGGGCATAGCCTACATAACCCATTCTCAAGGCCCAGTAGTCCTCCTGCATACCATACATCTTCACATGTCACCCCTTCGGTGCTAACACCCATCGTCCATATTGATTACATGCTATGGCTCCGGGACAAGTTGCGGCTCCAGGACAAGTTGGCTGGCGCAGAACAGCCAACAGTCAACCCTAGAAGTCTCTCTTAGTTTGTTTATCCTTCTGTTTAGGCCTATAAATATTTTGAAAGCGGTGTGTCGAGATGTCTCAAATTAACGGATCATGAATTTGGCTTCTCCTTTGCCCAGTACTCGTAAAGGACAGATTATGTTAAATGTCATTACTTCTTTTTTCTGCATAAAAATAAATCAGAATGTGGCAAAAATCACACTAACTATGACTTTAATTACATTTTTCCTACTCCTACCCCGCCACCATCCTGACAGCCACGGATGAAAATTACTGGATATCCAACACTGTTATATTTCGTTTACACTACCTTGGTTCAGATTTCCGTCCTTTTGTAGCATGTTTCCCGTAGCTTAGTGGCAGAAAAGAGAATACTATATACATTCATTACATAATACTTCTTCGTGACTAGCACTATATTCTAAATGTTAATCTCTTGTTACACCTCAGCATTCAAGAAGGAGAGATGGAAATTTTAGGTTAAATTAAAGTGGACAGAGAAGAGCAAGAGTATGTAGTGATGGTGAGGTGTGAGATATTAGCGTTTGGTTGTTATGAAGGCTAGCTGAGGGCACTATCCTCGCCATGTCACCTCCGTACCTAAACCGATTACCTAAAAATTATGAGATGAGGTTTAAAAAATATGGTGTTCTAATAGGATGTTAGTGAAATATGTGGAATGTTAACGTCTATTGATGGTCAGTATGAAGCTCCAGTCCGTCACCTCACTTCATACGGCGTTTCTGTGGGATTTAATGAGCAATAATATTTCTATTTTCGTACCCGCCACTTATAGTCTCCAAAGCTACCTACCTACCACCCTACCAATTGCTTACCCCCTCCTCCTACTACCCTACTTATTTGTCAGCGTAACAAACCTTCACCATACCTACCTACCAGCATATCTGACACCCTACTTACCTGGCTGTCTAACTAACCATTTACCACCCTACTTCCTACCATATTACCTTCCTACGTACCGCTCTTCTTATCCTGTGAAGCACTCTTCCGGCCTCAGTACCTACCCCGAACTGTTTCTCTCAATTTCTCTGCTACCCTGCCTGACTACCTGTTTGTGGTAGATGGGAGCGACCATCAACCACTCACTTGATGTAGTGTTGCCTACCTCTTCCTTCATGTCTACCATTCTTCGTCTGTGTCTGTCCTCCTCTCTCCCTATCTCTCCCATCTACCTGTCACTATTTTTTACTCTTCTTTCCACTGCAGGTCACTCGAATGTACACTGGATGACAAGCCAAATGGTTTGATGTAACTCTGTCACTCAGGAAATCATTTCCAACATTACGTGGTGGCCATATAACCAATTATGGGGGTGACGTAGAACCTACTATGGTGTCCTGTCAACAGGGTGGAGAGAAGCAAATGCAGCGTCCACTCAGGAACCAAACCTCCAACTAATTCCCGCACCTCGCTGTTGCGTGACGTTGTCAGCCGCATGGGAACATCAGTTCACTGAACGAGACGGCCCTGCAGGGTCGGCTGCTTGTGTGCGGTTGATAAGTCTACTTAATCAGACAGACAAGAGCAGCACAACAACAACTAATGTATGTAAGTCCATCCACATATCAAGCTGCTGACCTACAACTACTAACCACCATGCCTGTGTAACTATTAAACCACATCTTCTAACAGTAATTCTTACCTATCACCCATTCCTTCACCCTACCTATTTTCCACCCTCTCTCTACCACTTCACTCCCCTGCCAACCCCTTACCTACCCCCTGCCTACCTGTCACCGCCCTTGCCCTCTGTAATCCCGGCAGGATCTCGCTATTGGGGATTTACGACCGCTGGATTACTGAAGAAATTTGGAGATTTTTCTGGGTCCACGCACAAATCCACCCACTTCTTGACACCACCTCCCCCTCCCTCCTTTTACCCTTGAACTCTCTCTCTCTCTCTCTCTCTCTCTCTCTCTCATTCCTTTCCTTGCTGTTTCCATACCACTCTACCCTGCCTTTCTTCTACCCTCCCTCCCTCTAAGAATTCCCTTTCCTTTTTTATCTTTTACTAATCCTTCTTCCCTCTCTTCCATCCTCATCCTTTCTTTTTCCATTTTCACCTTTACATACTTTCTCCTACTCCTCCCCTTCCCTCCCCTCCGCTTCTCTCTCTCCATCTCCACTCTCAGTCTTCCATTTCTCTCTCTCTCTCTCTCTCTCTCTCTCTCACACACACACACACACACACACACACACACACACACACACACCTTTTTCTGCGACACTTCTTTGCTCAGCTGTAATGCGACATTGTACTTACCCTGTAACATAGTTGTTGTCGCTGTTGTTATTGTTGTTGTTGATGATGATTATGTTATTGATGTAGTTGATGATTATGTTACTAATGATGCTGAAGATATTTATGTTTTTTCTGTTGTTGAAGTGCAGCAGTAGAATGGAAAATGGCTGTGTTTTAACCTCTAGAAGAATAGGAGTTATGGAAGTAGGTGACACAATGACCATGTTATAAGTCTGTCAAGTGTTGTAGGGAAGGTAAAGGAAGAATTACTGTAGAGAAAGCAAGGGATATATTAAACGACCTGAAGACCTGGCGAGTGATGAACAGGGTGGCTTTGCGTGTGGTAGGGAAGATGTAGATCAAGTATATGCGAGGAGGTAGAGAGAGAGAGAAGGAAGATGGTCTGTGAAAAGGATTCTTAGATAAGTATAGCATACATGGATATGGAAAACAAATATATGACAAGGTATACAGAGAGGGATAACGAAAAGACTGGCGCATGTATGATGGTGAGGTGGTCAATGCTCTTAAGAATTTTCATCAATGTACTGAAGCCTTAGTAAGAGTAGGTGGGGATCCGAGTGAGTAATTTAAAATCAGTGTTGAGAGAGAGAGAGAGAGAGAGAGAGAGAGAGAGAGAGAGAGAGAGAGAGAGATCCAATATCACTTCTTCCCACTTTGCACACCTGCCAACTATAACCCAATTTAAAAATTCTGAGGAGATGCAGCTTCTGTGTTTGTTGTTAATTACCGAGGTGAATAATATAATCAGGTAGCGATCACAGGGATTCAGATTACTAGTCTTCGTTGGGAAGCGATTTTATATATATATATATATATATATATATATATATATATATATATATATATATATATATATACATTAATATGTGACCGACTCTGGGCATAGGCTTCGCAGCCTGCTTTCAGGGCCCAGTAGTCCTCCTATGTACCGCACACCTCTACATGTCACCACTTCGGCGCTAACACCCACCGTCCATACTGAATACATGCTAGGGTTGTCTCATACAGGGCTGGTGTATTGGTATTAGCGGGGGTATTTTTACAACATGTCGGCGGGTCTTCTGGTAGATCAGTAAAGTCTGATATGAAATTCAAATCCTTAGACTGTTCCCTGCCCCAGCGGGATTTGAACCCGGGTCCGTTAAAACTGCAGACCAACTCTCTACCGATTGAGTCACCGCCTATATATATATATATATATATATATATATATATATATATATATATATATATATTGTGTGTGTGTGTGTGTGTGTGTGTGTGTGTGTGTGTGTGTGTGTGTGTGTGTGTGTGTGTGTGTGTGTGTGTGTGTGTGTGTGTGTGTGTGTGTGTGTGGGAGTATGAGAGCGCGAGTTCTTCCAATAATGACAGGATACAAATATAAAAGGTCTTTTCACTAGGTGTTTTATCTGCCCTCTGTATAAGCATCTTTCTGTGTCAGAAATGATACTTAAAAATTAGCGGGAAGGAAGATACGTGCGTGTATTTCTGTTTAAATCCTCACCCTGAGAACAATGATTTTATTTAATTTTGTTACTCCCCCTGGACGTGACTCAGGCCAAAAATGACAGTAGTGGAAATGAATTATCTGCGAGGAGCATGTGGAATTATGTGGAGACAGCCAAATGAGAAAGTGAAGGTGAGCTGTGGTGTTGCTGTGATGCTCTAGAAAGCGCTAGGAGAAGTAACTTGAGATGGTCTGGTCATGTGGAGAGGATGCAAAATGAGATACTGAATAGGAGAGTGCATGTGAGTTAGGCGAAGTAGGGAAGGGGAGGGGGAGGCTGAGGATGGGATGGAGAGGTATATGAGAGAGGGGTGTGTGAGTTGGAGGAAGGTCGGCTTGATGACAGTGGACAGGGTGACGTGGAAATTATTCGTTTATGGTTACCTCTGACGGGATTAAAGTGCTCGGTTATATACAGACATAATAATTGTACTGAATGAGCTATTAAAGGCTGTCTCTAACCACTCCAGTTCGAAAAGAGTCTCCTTAGCCGAACAAGGTCGTCTGGTAATGGAAAGAGTAAAATATACCGGTAAACTGGGTCAAAGGTTTGAGGTTAACCCTGATATGAAGTGATTACATTTTGGTGAAAGTGTGACAAAGTAAGCCAGTCTAATTTTAACCCCTTAATATTTATTTATGGACACCCTTCACCTACCTGGACGCGGTGGATGTGATAGTGAGCAGAAAGCGGCTTGTGAGATCTGAACGGCCGCCATGAGTGACTGTGGATGACGCACTCTGAAGTCTATACACTAGTCCATGATCCAGTAATGTATGGTGTAGAATTCAATACTCACATATAAATATAAACACGAGAAGACCTGTTTGCAGGTTTTCGATCCTATATTTCAAAATGCATGGTGCTTACGGAGTTTGGGTACTTTTTAGTGAGTTAATTGCCTGGGAATACTGTACTCAATTTAGAAAAAAAAAAAATCACCAATAGACAGGGCAAAGAAGTGTTGTTTCTGATCCCTTTCTTTACGAGGCGTCATTTTGAAGGCGAATCGTCTTACGGTAGCAGTAATAGAACAATCAGTACGTTAACGGTGTGAGGGGGCTAAAGAATGATGACAATGCAGTATTTCTAGTCTACTCCTGAAGCACAGACACTCACTGTCTAGGTATTTTTAGGGTGGTCTGTATGTACTGTATGTTCTGTAGCTACTTACTCACACACTAGCACAGGTGGAAAGCTCTTCTCGTTCAAGTCATGTTTTGCGGGTCCAGAAGTACAACTGATCCCCAGCCTGATTGACTGATGGAAGACATCTGGCGGCGAAAAGCTTTGGTCGTATGCTGCCGTTCTTGGAGCCGAGGAACACTACTTTTTGTCCCTGGAGAGTTGACTCGCCCACACCCACTGTTTCACGGACGGGTGTGGGGGCGGAGCAGTGGCGGATGGCTTCTTGGGTCTGGGGTGAAAGTGCGTGTGGGATATTGGTGTGGAAGTGGTTGTGTGTGTGTTTTTTTTTTTTATGCAACGAAGAAGGAACCAAAGGCCAGGCACCAGCAAATTCTTTCCTCCAAGAAAAAACAAAAACAAAATAAGAGAGAGCCAAATTCACGATCCGTACGTTTCGAGATGCCTGGATACACTGCGTTTGAAAGACTGGAGATCATATGCAATAGGAAATACAGACAGAGGAAGAAGTTCCAGAGCTGACCTGTTGCGTATATGAAAGACTGGGAGTAACGGTTAACTCTAGCACTAGAGAGTTGGACAGAAAAGGGAAGAGAGTTTGATGCACCCGCCTCGCCGTAGAGATGGGGGGATGCAAACAAAGAGTTCAGAGGAGCTGTGACCATTGAAGCAGAGATGGAAAAGAGATAAAGATGCAACAGTGCAACGAAGAGACAAGGGTTGAAGGAAGCCAGTAAGAGGAGAGTTAACGAGACAAAAATCCTTTGACTCTACCTTGTTGAGAAAAGCTGTATTTGGGGAGCATCCACACACATGAGAGTTGTACTCTACACGAGGGTGAATAAAACCCTTGTATAAGGTCAACAACTGTGCAAGAGTAAAGAAGGCATAGTGTCGGCTTAGAACACCTAATCTCTTGGAAGCAGATTTTACAAGAGAGGAAATATATTCGTTCCAAGATAAATCCCGAGAGAATGAAACCCCAGGTATATTCAAAGATGATGCAGGATTAAAGCTAGATACTATTGAAATTAGAAGGTACTCCTGTGGAAGATACTGTCAGGTTGAGAGACGTAAGAACTGAGTTTTTGATGCATTAAAAAAGACAAGATTACTTTTACCCCAGTCAGAGATATGAGCCAAGGTAGACATTAAGTGTGCCATTGCCTCATCCTTGTTTGTTGAAGCAATTTATAAGATGGTCGCTACAGGAAACATATGGAAAGGTGAAGGGTAGAGTCAACAGCACATGAATGGATAGGGTTAGAATACAGC
Organism: Coenobita brevimanus; assembly: GCF_032717465.1. Taxonomy (NCBI): domain Eukaryota; kingdom Metazoa; phylum Arthropoda; class Malacostraca; order Decapoda; family Coenobitidae; genus Coenobita; species Coenobita brevimanus. The sequence goes on along the minus strand of NC_137030.1, from coordinate 29,394,616 downwards.
TTAGAAGACGAGAGTTGGTGATAGGACAGAACCCTGAGGATCACCACTATTGATAGCTCTAGGAGAGGAAGGGTGGCCGTCTACAACAGCAGGTATAAAACGACCAGAAAGGAAGCTAAAGATGAAGGCACAGATAGAAGGACAGAAACCGTAAGAGGGCAGTCTGGAAATTAAGGATTTATGCCAGACTCGATGGAAAGCCTTTGAGATGTCAAGTGCAATGGCAAAGCTTTCGCCATAGTCCCGAAAGGAGGATGACCAGGAGTCTGAAATGTAGGTGAGAAGATCGCCAGTGGAGCGTCCCTGACAGAACCAATACTGGAGGCTGTGATAGGAAATTTGTTTTTAAATCTTTCTTTTAAGATTAGACTCGAAAAGTTTTGAAATACAGAATGTTAAAGCAATTGGGCAATAGTTATTGGGTTGGGAATGGTCACTCTTCATTGGGACTGGCTGAATGAGAGCAAATTTCTAGCATAAAGGAAAGATACAAGTTGATAGACAAAGGTGAAAGAGTCTACCTAGGCAGGGTGTAAGCACAGAAGCACAGTTCTTGAGAACAACAGGAGGGACTCCATCAGGCCCATATGCCTTATTAGTATTGAGGCCTGTGATGGCAGAAAATACATCAGCTGAAGAAATCTTAATGTCAGCCATGAGGAAGTCAGAGGGGGGAAGTAATGAAGGAACAGCACCGGAATCGTCTAAAGTGGAAATGGAGGAGAAAGTCTGAGCGAAGAGATCTGCTTTATCAGTAGAAGAAATGGCTACCGAGCCATCAGAGTGGAAAAGAGGAGGGAAGGATGATGAGGTAAAGTTGTTAGCAAGATTTTTGGCAAGATGCCAGAAGGATCAGGAAGAATTCGAGTTGGAGAGTTCAGAACAGTTAGTACGGATGAAATTATTCTTAGCAGAGTGAAGCACAGACTTAGCATGATTCCGGGCAGAAGCATAAGAGATCTGATGAGATTCAGGAATGGGTTGGCTTGGGTACTTTTTGTAGGCCTTCTCCTTGTTGTGGATAGCATTAGAACAAGAGTGATTAAACCAAGTTTTTGTTTTTTGTATCAGTCAAAGGATATGAGAAAGGAATGTATGCTTCCATGCCACAGAGAATAACCTCTGTCGTGTGCAAGGCACACTCAGATGGTTCCTGGCCATTCCAGGGAAATTCAAAGAAGTTCTAATAATGATGTAAGTAGGGCTACCATCAAACAATTATATTCTCGTTACAAGAGACCCCGTAACCAACGAACTAAAGGAGCTGTTCCCGCTAAGTTAAAAATGATCAGCTTGCTAAGAATAATCTAGCAATTCCCCGCTACCACTCTCAGTTTACTAAGAAACTGCTAAATACATTCAAGGCATCAGCTCTTTCCTTCATCATTTTCAGTTCGTGGACTTTATTCAATATTCTTGTTTGTTCCAGATGATTTTATTCATTTTGGGGTAAATCATATAGATGAGGTTAACGTAATCTACATCTAACAACAAAAGTAGAAAAGTGTCTCCAAAACTGACAAAAACCGCCAGTTGGCAGATTAAAGAAAGTCATACTGATTAAGCTGTAGCGATGGAAGAGTTAATAAGGACTGTATCCAACTTCTGCTAAGACTGTCCCGAGTAATCTCCCCCCCCCCCCTCTCTCTCTCTCTCTCTCTCTCTCTCTCTCTCTCTCTCTCTCTCAGTTAATCAGTCTATTCATCTATCTACTACATGCAAGTATACATATATCCAATGGTAACAAGAAAATGAAAGAGTTAAATCTAGCAACCCGAGACCCTGCACAATGTAGTGGATATTGCCAACCACATTCACGGGAACCGCTGTCCTGCATATTCAGCCCATGGACGCTATTTTTAGATAATTCATGCTACTTCCAGACCTTTGTATTCAGCTTAAATAAGAGTTGTCACACTAGAAGGGTTAGATATAAGCTTCATTAACCGTCTTCATTATTAAAGGGCATTAAAAGTGGCATGAAATTAAGTTACGAAAAATAAATCTATATAGTAATGGACTGGTGTCTGTATAAGGGTTTGTCCAGCTACTTCTCCTTGACGCGTGGACCGATTTTGATGAAACTTTAGAAAACTGGGTCCTTGATTTTGCATAAACTTTTGTTTTCAAAGTTCCGAAAGAATATTGTACTTGCGAAATTATTATTGTTATCCCTCAACAGTTTGTTTTCTCTAACGGGACCAGCGAGCCAAGGCCAGTTTTCTAGCCTTACCACATACTAGTTAATTTATATTTATTTAGCTTTCAAAATTACGAAAAATAAACGCAGGATGGCGGACCAAATGAGTTTAGGTCGAGAAAATAAATAAATAAATGAATAAATAAGCAAATATAATGTCCTTGAAGTGAGAGGGTCAAATCTGGCAACTCCCTCACAAAGCTCGATGTTGCTAACCCCATTCCGGGCACGGGCGGTGTCCTTGCTTTAAGAATGGGCCGCCTGATCCTCTCATCTCAGTTACTCTTTACTTTTTCTCACTTGAAGCTGGCTCACACGGCTTGCCCACTTTCTCTCACGTGTTTTTTCCTCACATCTTTCTCGTCTTGGATTTTAAAAGAGTATCCTCCTACTCCTCTCTCTCTCTCTCTCTCTCTCTCTCTCATTCTGGCTTACATAGGCTTACTTACCTTCATACTTTCCTGTTTTCTTATTATTTTCCTCTTATCACCAGTTTTATATTACCTTTCATATCTCTCTCCTTATGATTTTTTAATCTCACAGCTATTTTGCATTCAACTTTAACCCTCTAAGCCAGGAGATGTGTGTGTGTGTGTGTGTGTGTGTGTGTGTGTTCCTTTCTCCTTGCCCTCCTCTGATGACTTTATTCAGCTGTGGACAAACATCTGGAACTGAAGAGGTTAGATACACCCTTTCACTTTGAGATGTCTCTTATAATTTAAATATAACGATCCAGCAACAGCAAAAAATAAAATACAAATGGAACAGAATAAAATACACGAAAAACTACATCACTCGAATGCATGTGGAACATGTGCAGGGGAGGGCTCCTTCTCGTGGTGGTACTGATATAACCAAGCGGCTCTGCTGCCGGATTCAGTCGTCCCGCAACTATCTCTCAATCCTTCATCAGCAGAATGCTGACTTGCAGGAGCAGGACAATTTCAACCTGCAGTCCATCGGGTTCACCTCTTGATGAGTGTTAGGTTAGAACAACAATCACAGCCACTACCACAAGAACACAAACAACAATAGCAGCAACGACAAGAACGACAACAACAAGGGAACTGTCTCATAGCAAAGGGCTTCGAAACATCTCCATCACCCCTTCTTTACGAGTATATTATGTAGCATTCCTTCCACCACATGACTTTGTTCAACTTATGGGAACCTGTTGCAATGATGGGACTACAAACTGTCTCTCTTAATCCTCTCGTAATAGGCACGGCTCTAGTCTTTTATTCTTATTGACGCCCGGTGATTGTATTCACACGAGAGTGGGTCACAGAAGCTTGCGTGAGTCATGGAAGCCTGAGTGTGTCAACCCCAACTATACGATGACATCCATTTATATTTCATTTTTGGTACCATCAGATGATTTTTAGCTTCGTGTGTATCTCCAGGGGCAGCCCAGTGTCTCTTCAACAGTTTTCAGACGCGGGTTGCCCTTCACTGTCACTGCTTTAGCAGATTTAGCGAAGCCACTCCACACCACGCCACACAATATCACCCTCCCACACCACACCATACCACACAGTATCACCCTCCCACATCACACCACACCACGCCACACAATATCATCCTCTAACGCCACACTACACCACACAATATCGCCCTCTCACATCACACTACATCACACCACACCACACAGTATCACTTTCCCACACCACACTACACCATACCATACCACACCACTCCACACCACACCATACAAGACCAGACTAGACCACACCACACCACACAGTATCACCCTCCCACACCACACCACACCAGACCACACAAAATCACCCTCCTACTACACCACACCACACAAAATCACCCTCCCACATCACGCCACATGGAGGGCATTGACTGAAGGGATCTGTAGCTTCCATATGCAGCAGTTTTGTAAATGCATTCGACTTAAAAGAGACACCGTGTAGCAGAAGCCATTACCTCCATAAACCCCTTCAGAACAACTAGCACGTAAACCAGTCTTCGGCTACACTACCTAAGAAGCCACCTGTCCAGCCACCTATCTACCCCCAAGGACCTGTTCCTGCATTGATAGTTTTCCTCCTGTGACTCATATCTCCCCTCCTCCCTTGGACCTGTATTCTCTCATTCACCTATTCTCTTCTTGGACCTATTTCTTGAACCTACCGTATATTCGCTCATGATATTTTTCCACATGAATCTATTTTTCCCCTCTGAACAAAATCTTCCAGTGCACCTGTTATTCCCATGGACCTTTTTTCGCCATAGACCTACTTTTTCCTCCATGGGTCTTTGACCTTTTTTTTTTCGCATTAGACCTACTTTCCCCCCCATGGGTCTGTATCCTCCATGAACCTATATTTCCTTAGAAACTGTTTTTCCCATGGTTCTTTTTATTCCCTGTGTTCCTATTTTCCCCATGGACCTATATCTATTTATCAACCAAATTTCTTCCAATAGGGAAACAACGAATCCGGACTTAGACGTTTTCTTCTCATGGACCTATTTCCCCCAGAGACCTATTTTTTGAAACACTGGACCTACAATATGTTCCTGCTTGGGCCCATTACCTAAGGGACACATAACTCATGAGCTGATTTTCCCTCATGGACCTATTTCTACCATGGAACAGTTCACATCATGGTGCTTTTTTTTTTTTTTCCCCACTTTATTCATTTACAACACCCACCCACCTTCCCACCTACCAACTCTGCCCAGCTCCCATCCACCTACCATGCCTAATCAACCACACCACTCCACCCCAATCCCTGCCCACCCACCCACCCCACCCACACTATCCCACCTTGTCCATCCTCCCTGCCCACCTTCCCTGCCCATCCACCCATCCACTCATCCACTCAAACATGTGACCCCACCCCATTCCCTGCCCACCCACCCACGCTACTCCACTCACTCACATACCCACACTGCCCATCCACAATGTCCATCTACCTTGCTCATGCAACCACCCACCGACCGACCGACCACCCACACATCCCACCCATTCATCTACTTACTAACCCTGCTCATCCAATCACTCATCTCACCCACCCTGCTCACCCACTTCACCCAGTTCCCAGCCCCCCCATCCCACCTACCCATTCAACCACCCCATCCATGCCACCCCACTCACACACCTCACATACCCACCTACCCATGCAACCCATACCACTCACCCTGCCCACCTACTCCCACCCATACCTCTGACTTTGCCCACCTATCCACCCTTCCTATCCACATACTCAACCACCCTCCCTACCCATCCACCGACCAACCCACCCACTCAACCCCGAACTTCTACCAGCAAGATGACTTGCAAGTTTACACACACACACACACACACACACACACACACACACACACACACACACACACACACACACACACACACACACACGCACGCACGCACGCACACACACACACACACACACACACACACACACACACACACACACACACACACACACACACACACACACACACACACACACACACACACGTACGTACGAACAGAGGCACGGCTGCGTTTATTTCGGTCTTTTGTGATCACACCTCTTCTAGCGAATCTTTTCCACCTAACGTCTATTTTCGTTTATTCATGTTTTCTTCTGACGACTTTGCCAGGATTAGGAGGGGCTTGTCGAACTGGAAGAGCCAAATATAATCTTTGTTAACCTCTTTAGTACTAAACTTCTCTCCTAAACTAAATAAAATAGTGTGGAGATTAACCCGTCACGTCCCGAGGTTTTCCGCACCTCTGACATCCCCTAGTCCCGAGGTATTTTCAAAAAAAATTTTTTTGGCTAAAACCTTCGCTTTTGGTGAGAAACATCGAAAATTCATAGAGAAATCGCTCACCTGAGGTTTAAAGTACCCAATCCAGGTAGGAGTTCCTCCTTACCTGACTGGGTTTTCTAACATGCTGGCACCAAAGAAAACGAGTTCTATGGGAGGGTAACTATTTTATCCACTCATAAACGGTATTTATTTATTTACTTGGTACGAATGTATATGTAGTATGAGAGTATATTGGTTTTCAAGCAGTAATAAAGGCATTATAAGCATTGTTTCACTCACTAACTAATCACCATACCTGACCTTTTTTTGCCACATTACCTGATCATTATTTCTGGCTGTTTCTTCTTCTAATGCTATGTAAACATTGTCCTCCACATTGTCATCGATTGGGCAATCACTCTGGCCCTGAATATCTTTACTAGACAGGTCACTGGTAACAGGTCCTTTGCCAAGACAAAGGCGTGAGGGGGGGAGGGGGGAGATTATGCAGTGTAAGGCATTGTTCCTGCTTGGCATCTTGTAGAGGAATAGAGGAAGGTGTTCCGTGTATACATGCGAAAAATCACGCCCGAAAATTGAAAATTGAGCAAATTAGGGACCTTGCAATTGCACGACGTACTGGTACGTCGCTGGGACTGGCAAATGCAAATCGTTGCAACGTACCCATACGTCGACGGGATGGGGCGGGTTAAGATAAGAAAAGGTCGCAGGATTGAATGGGTTCTCTCGCAAGACGATTTATATACACAAGAGGGTGGTCATAAATTGGGCCCTCATATGATTGTGGGGAGGGTTTAGTCTGCTAGTTTGGGGAGCGCGGACATTTAGGCGGGTACATGAAAGTAAAAATCAACCAAAAAGTTAAGGGATCGTAAAGAAGCAGACATGATAAAGAATGAAAACGGTTATGAGCAGTAGAAAACGGTCCAGGGTAAGAGCTTCTAACGCTGACTAAGCCGTTCCTGCAACACACAAGCACTGAGATGAGTAAAATGTGGACCCCGTTGAATTCCCCTCTGGCTGACATCAGACGATTTTATTCGCCACTGGAACACCTACTGGGATTTGTGGGTTAAGAAAGATGACGTCGTTTTTATTATTTTTCCACAACCGCCAGTCAATTTTATTTAAGTTAAAGGAGTTCTCTGGTAATGTAGGCCAGGAAGTTTATATATTGATCCTCATATATCAACTCCATCAACCAGAGAAGTTTCTCCCCAGGTAAATAAAATCGTTAGGGAAAGAAAGAATAAAATGCAAGGTCTCATAATGCTGAAGGTGTCATGTGAAAGGAGCAATGTATGAACCAGGATCGGGATACACAAACACACCTACGATCGATTCCCTGTCGTAACTCAGGTTTTGATATGCAGGAGGGACTAGGAGGCTGTAGCATCTTCCTTTTCGTCCTGTTCTAACTTCATAAATAAATCTTAAGTTACGACAAGAAAACTGCAGCAGGTTATAAATACTTTCTGTAGGAAGATCAACTACAGGAGTGCAAAGATCTTAGCATTATCTAGTCCTTCCTGTAAAACTATATTTGAAGTTACGAAGGGAAATCGACCGTAAATACGCCTAAGAATTCCATCCCAGACCCCTTGAAGACAATTAATATATTTTCGTTTTAATTTTATCACCACCAGACGATTTTATTCAGCTCAGGAGAGATTTTTTTTTTGAACTGGGGTCGTCATGCAGAGGCTTCATTACACCTTCCTCTGCCAAGGTTTCTAATCTGAATAAATCGCATGGTAAACGCAAAATAGAACAAAAATTATGTCCTCAGGCTGAAGAGCTTAATAGAGAGTGAGATTAGGCTTAAGACTCCATCCCAGAGGTTTCGTATCCTGCATGCATGCAAAGATGGTCTCTCTCTCTCTCTCTCTCTCTCTCTCTACGAAGTGAACCGTGGCGTAATGAAGACATGGGTCCATCTGATCAATAAAATCAAGGAATATTGAGGAAGGAGATACAATAATGAACAAATCAGCGCATGTAAAATAAAAAGGTGTGCATAAAATGATGAACAAAAAGAACTGAATGAAAAAAAAAAAACATGTGCAAAGAAATGGAATCACAAACAACTTAAAAAAAAAATGAATGAACAAGAAAACCTAAATAAATGGTTGAACGAATAAACAAGTGTTGAAATATATGAATCCATGAATAAGTAGAATTTGAAATGTCGGTACGTAGGGCTGAATACTTTCATAAATAATTCGATAAACCAATAAAAGGATGAAGAAATAAATGCGTCAATAAGTAAGTGTAAGGGCAAAAAATGTGTTGGGCACGTCTAACTGAAAAGCAGGAATAATTGAGAGGGGGAGGCCGAGGATGAGATGGAGGGATGCGGTGGAGAGGTATATGAGAGAGGGGGGTGTGAGCTGGGAGCAGGGCAGTGAAGTGGCTGGGGACAGGGCGACGTGGAGGCGATTTGTTTGTGGCCACCCAGTACGGGATTGAGGCGTCCGGCAATAGATAGATAGATATTCAAACAAACACATACAGAGATAAACATATGTGAGTAAATAATCTTTGGATAAATAAAAACCTGTATAAAGAAAAGCTTCGATAATTAAATAGCGATAAATGAGCCTAGAAAATAAAATACAATAGAGGAGAGTTGATAATAAGAGTCTGTGAAAAAAGACTGTGGATAAATTAACAGGGATAATTGAATCGCGATAAATGATTGTTGATGAATAGGCCGGGATTGTTACCCTGTGTCTGGCCAGGTAAATGCTGCGATAAATAAGTTAAGATGAATGTCAGGATAAACATGAGTCTGATTAAGTGTGTATCCGTAAATGAGAATGATCAAGGGAGCATAACTGAGCTTAGATAAATGAAAGAGTCGATAAACAGACCAACATAGAAATGAGAATGGATAATTATAGCTCGATAAATAAGGTATTTTTTTTTTTTTATTAATAACAGAACGGAGGAGGGAAAAACAAACCAATAAAAAAAATAAATAATCCATACACCAGATTACTAGTGTCCTCTGTTCATAAAATATCTGTAACAGTTAGACTTGAACAGCTGTGGGTTGAAATTTGGAGGGAAACAACTCTGGGGAAGCGAGTTCCAGAGAGATGAAGAGAATAAATAAGAATATGAATAAATAGGGCCATAGATGACGTAATTATGGTTATTTTATACTTATGACCTTCACACGGTTTAATTAAGCTTGGGGGATAGATGCAACACTCATTAACCCCCTCAATGCTGGAGGGTTTTGTCCTGAGATGAAGGAAATCGTCTGGAAGTAACAGCAACTGATTCAAGAAAGACGTCACAAGAATCAAGAGGTTTCAGAGTGTGGATGTATTTGTCAAGGAATTATAAGATCATGATAAATGAGTTGTTGATGTTGCTATTGTAAAATCTCTGTTTGGCTGAGCAGGCCTATCGACCAAGGGTAAACAATCGCTTTTGTGGGGTCGTCCTAGAGGGTTAAGTATAGTGCATACACCTGGTAAGAATCCAGCGCCCTCTCATCGACTCAAGAGGGCCAGACTAGAGCCTTTCTCACGGCGAGGTGCAAGGAAATAGAAGATTTGGGATACGGGTGGATGCCGCTGCTGCTCCACTAAGAGTGCACAGAGCTACCAAGCATAGGCTCCTCGTCACGTCTGATAAATGAATACGTGAATAATAGTCTGGGTGAACTTGTGTGGATGAGTCTGATGAAGTAACTTTATTAATGTGTATAAATATTAATATGAATAACTAAGTACGCATTAATATGAGTGAATATAAGTGTAAAGAAAGGTATGGATATATATTTATATGCGTGGATATATAAATTTGAGTATCGACAAATATGGGTCTGGATGTATATAAGTATGGATATAATTACTATGCATAAATGTGGGTCGATTAATAAGTGTGCTTAAATAGGTCTGGATAAGTATGTGTGAATACCCATGAGTCTGGATAAATAAGTATGAATAAATGAGTGAGGATAAATAAGTGGGTATAAGTCTTCATAAAGAATTGAGTACCAAGGAGGGCATGAATAAATAAGTGTGAATAAACGATGGTGTGGATGAGAGGGATGGAGTGTGCAGAGTGTCTCATTATCCAGATGTCGATAACTGGGGATCCCCTAGTGCATCATTCTCTCTCTCTCTCTCTCTCTCTCTCTCTCTCTCTCTACACACACACACACACACACACACACACACACACACACACACACAATGTTTCCTCATATCCATAATGCATCAAGATTAATTCCTTTCAATAGGATACCTTATTTTCCTTTGTTCCTTGCAGATGGTTATACTCAATTTCGACCAGACTTCTCCAGGATGGGAGGTACTATATACCATTTACTAACTCTTTCACTACTAGAGATCATCCCCAGGTTTAATTTAGTTATTTGGTGGTGGAGTGACTAATGATTAAAATGAGTCACTGAACACAGCAGGGTAAGTACGAAAAGACAGCAGCACTCAGTAACTCTGGACTTAATGCAGAACTGACCTGCAGGAAACCTCAGTGGCATCAACATCTGTAGTACTGATTTTCAAGAACTTTCTTTGGATTGAAACCACTAAGCAGATTCAGTATCTTGCCAGGTGTTCAAAGGATCATCACCAGGAACCAGCAACCCCCAACTCCCACGGTAGGTACAATGGAAGACAGAATAAACTAGGCCTTCAACTCCCTTCTGCTACTAAAACAGCTTCACAGAGCAAAAGCAGACGCTGACTCTACCGCTAGACTCATTAAAAAAAAAAAAAAAAAAAAAAAAAGTCTCCGCCTGGTTCATTTTCAAGAAGCTACAGTAGTCGCACCTGATGGCACTACGGAAGGAAACGTCCCAGTAAAGGTCCCCAAGGCAATCCAATGAAACCAGCCTCAAGCTTCCATTAATCTGTGCTCCTCTTTCAGCCTCAGGAAACCAGTAGCAATAATATAACCAGTGTTACAATATCTCTTGGAAAAGACCTGTTGGTAGCAGGGTATCCCGATTTGCCACATGAGACAACCCTGTCCTTCAAGCAGCAGGCTCTTTCAGAATGAACTGAGGCTTGTCAAATCGTCCTGTGAGCCTTGCCGAGCCCTCTGCTGCATCTCTTTCGTTAACAGACCTCATTACCACCGTAATATTACAATGGAGATGGGTACCTGTTGAATGCAGTGATGGAGAATTTCAGTGAATTTATCCTTGAATTTGTATTGAAATCATACTTTTGATGATCTACTCTAT
>NC_137030.1:29335915-29380915 GCF_032717465.1 Coenobita brevimanus | reverse complement strand
CTCTGTACCAGATCATGGAGAGTACAGCTACAGCGCAACATGGGTATGCAGTTAATGATCTTTTTCCCCTCACTAGCTTAGTCTAAAATGAAATCCTTCACTCATCTTTTCCTTAATCTATAGAATTTTTCCTGTACAGCATAGTGGCCCTGCACACTTTTTCCTGCTGGCGTTGGTTGGAGGGACTGGTAGGGTGGGGAAGGGGATCTTTCTTGCTTTGCTGCCCATATCGTCGCTGAATCACGTATCTACAGTCATAGTCTTCCCTGCGACAAACAGCCTGGAGGGACCTGGATTCTTGTGGGGTTAGAAGGTTTGTTAACAGCTCCTCCTGAACCATTTATTCTACACACAACACCTTGGGATTCATACCAGCACGCAATAGGGGTGTGGGTCTCGGTCCATCCCTCCCTCCCTCCCTCTCTCTCTCTCTCTCTCTGGTGTGTGTGTGTGTATGTGTGTGTGTGTGTCAGAGAGAGAGAGAGAGAGAACCACTGTAATGATGAGGGTAAGAGGCTCTCCCACATCTCTTCCTTAATAGTTTGTACCTCCAAATGACACCGGGAAATTTGATCCCTGAATTTTTGTGCGTTTTTAATGTACTAAGTCCAGTATCAAAATCACAAACAAGAAACGGTGCCAAGGAAAAGTAAGCCCTTCCCCGGAAGTCATTTTAGTGCTGGCTGATAAACTCAACAGGATATCTAGTCAAAGATGTCACATATCACATTTGGAGTAAATCGGGTGAAAATTAAAGATTTTATGCCTATTTGAAAATTTTAGGCCCGACCCACCTGACAATGACCCCCCCCCTACCGCTAACTGAGGGGTGACCCCCTGATGTAATGAGGCGTGTTATAGGATGCAGATTTGAAAGGTGCACCTTTAGGTTTTTGTTTCATGTCAGTATGACGAATTTGAAAGGAGTTATGGCGATTTTTTTTTCCTTTTTTTTTCTTTGAGCCTAGAGCCTGGGCATTGGCCCTATTTGGCTTAAAATCCTAATCAGGTGGCCAGAAGGTCATAGCCCATCATTCCTGTAATTTTAGTTAAAATCGCACAAGTACTTTTCGCGTAAAGTTGTTAACAAACAGACAGACAGATAAACAAACAGACAAACCGAGTGAAAATAATACCCGTCCACGAACCCATCCGGGAAGGGGGGGGGGAACGAGTAATAACATAAAGAATACTAACTAATACTGATTTTTTTTATAATGTTCATGCTATATTCATGGAACATTATTTAGATTAGAGAGAAATTTCGAACTGGGGTAAAAATAAAAGGCGTCTCTCTCTCTCTCTCTCTCTCTCTCTCTCTCGTAAGGATGGAAATCAGGACTATCCATCAACGAAACAAGTTTGAGGGCTTGTTCGATACCCAATATATTCATTTGTCAGCTTCACCCATGCCTAACCCCTGCCTCACATTCACCCTTGCCTCACCCCCACCTCTGCCTCACCCCTCTCACCTGCCCACCCATCACCCCTGTCTCATCTCTGTCTCACTTATCACCCCAGCCAAACCCACCATCCCTGTTTTACCCATCAACCCTGCAAAATCCCACACCCCTGCCTTACCCCCTACCCTTGCATCGCCCATCACCCCATCCTCATCCCTGCCTCACACTTGTGTCACCCCTCACCCCTTATCCCTGCCTCACCCCTCATCCCTACCTCATCCCTCAACCCTGCCTCACCCTCATCCCTGCTTTACCCCTCATCCCTGCCTCACTTCTCACTCCTGCCTCACTCATCACCCCGGCTTGACCCACTACCCCTGCCACACCCCGCACCCCTTCCTAAACCCTCACTCCTGCCTCACTCTCACCTCTGCCTCACCTCTCACCCGTCTCACCTCTCATCCCTGTCTCACCTATTATCTCTGCCTCACCCCTACCACTGCCTTTCTCCCACTCCCTCACCCCACCACTGCCTTACCTATTACCCTGCCTCACCTATTACATCTGCCTCACCTATTACCTCTGCCTCACCCATTACTCCTGCCTCACCTATTACCCCTGCCTCACTTATTACCTCTGCCTTACCTTTTACCTTTGCCTCACCTATTACCCCTGCCTCACCCATTACCCCTGCCTCACCTATTACCTCTTCCTCACTTATTACCTCCGCCTCACCTATTACCCCTGCCTCACCCATTACCCCTGCCTCACCCATTGCCCCTGCCTCACCTATTACCTCTTCCTCACTTATTACCTCCGCCTCACCTATTACCCCTGCCTCACCCATTACCCCTGCCTCACCTAATACCCCTGCCCCATCTATGCTCTATGGAGTGCGACCTTTCGTTGACACAAAAAAAATTAATACAGGCAGTACAGGTAACCATTTACTTCGTTGTGCAATAACTATATAACTAAATGTCCGCCTGGTGGTCTAGGGGATTAGGGCGCTTCAACCAAACTGAGCCGTAGGAATTTCAGTCCGATGGCTGGTTGAGGTTTAAAGCTCACATAATGCCGCTCGAGGATGTCAAACAGGTCACCATTGCCTTAAATGTCGGGCCTGAGCAGCTTAGCCTCGCACCACAGAGCACCTCATGGGGCAGAAAAGGACTTGAGGATAGACGGAATTAAAATGATAATAATAATAATTATCAATCAATCAATCAATCATTTCCTGTGGCACCTCGGGGATGCATAGGGCCTCGATGAACTCACACCACCACATCCTATCTTGTGCTAACTCCTCAAGATCTCCCCAACACTCATCTCCAGCTTCCCGTCTCATTGTCCTCACCCACGTCTCTTTTGGCCTTCCTCTACCTCTCCTACCAAGTGCCACGCACCCTGGTGTACCTCGTACTATTCCCTGTCTCCTATACACATGTCCTAGCCACTTCCATCGTGAGAACCTAACATATTCATCGACCGGCTGCACTCCCGTTATTTCTCTAATTCTACTATTTGGTATCCTTTCCCACCACTTAACTCCTAATATTCTTCTAAGTGCTTTGTTTTCAAACACCAAGAATTTATTTTCCATAGTCACTGTGCTGTACCAAGACTCGTGTCCATAAATTAAGATACTCCTAACCATTACCTTATAAAGTTTATAATAATAATTATAATAAAAAAAATAATTATTAAAAAAAAAATTATTAATGTTGTTGTTATTGCTGTTGTTGTTGTTGTTGTTGTTGTTGCTGCTGTTGTTTGGGTTATGTTATTGAGATTTATATTATACTCTTTGTTACTGATATTACTATAAACGTTGCTATCATCCACATTCCATGCTGAAGTGTGGCTCAGTTATGATGTTTCGAAACAGTACCATGAAATGCATAGTTGATATACTCCCCTTGCCAGTGGTTTGTCTGTATATGCCTTGCTTCTACCCATCTCGTAAGAAGCAACACTTATAGCTTTAAAGAACCCACGTTATACTAAGGAGTCCACTATATCATACACGGGTCATCTCTTCACCCAGTCCCACTCCCATCCCAGCTGTTACTGATGCGGCATGCAGGAGTATCAACTTGAGACGATACTCCAGGAATCATGCCACCTACTTCGTCTGGACTTTCACAATGTAGCGACGGAGAATATAACGATACTTTTTCGACGGGTGTACGTTATTGATACAGAATATGGTGGTACCGGAAGGATTTATGTTTCACAGAAGAGGGCAGTAAGATGTAATGAAATAAATGGTTTAGGAAAAGATGCTGAGAAGCTCCCTTAACCGACGAGAATACGGGCTAAAGTTACTCTCTAAGAAGCATCTGTTAACCATTTTACAATGAAGTCTGCCGCATACTCATACACAGCCGACATCTGTGGCACGATAAGCAGATCAAGGGGAAAATTCTTTATTAAGGCCTCTGATGTAAATTAAACTTTTCTTTTTTCTGTTTTCTTTATCTTTTTCTTTTTTTTTTTTTTTTTGGTGTGCAGTGGATGAAACTATGAAAGCATATGTTTCGTTGTGTACCGTGATAGGAACTCAACAGAGAATTCATCAATGGGAGACTCATGATATAATTCATTTCTTATACGGGATGTCTTGGTTGTGGAGAATTATCAAAATTGGAAGCCAGTCCAACATTAGATGCAGAAGTTAGGTTTCTTACGTTATTTTTTCCTGACCAGCCTGATCACTGATTTTTATCACTACCACGGAAAATAATCTTATTTGGTAATACTTCGCCTTTTAAGTTTTCACAGGGCTGACAACAGCTCTTCTCTGACACACCTCAGGTCAGGTCAGTTCATTGCAAGAGCTATTCGAGTTCTGTTCACCTATGTTGTCCACGGGGAGAATTAATCAATGGACCATAGCACTGTGAATAATCAGGCACAGCATCGAGAAAAATTTCATTGGCAAATGACAAGTACTAATAGAATGATAAGCTGGGAATAACAAAGGAACAGGTGAAACATGAAGATAAATATGAAAGCTAGATGGTATGGTAAGGGAAGCAAAATTGCATAAACAAACATGAAGGAACTCTCATACAGAGTGATATACCAATGACCATCAGCTGGCGTAAGGACAGATCTTTGATGTTACCCTGTGGTCTTCACCTTCGAAGGATAACTCAAAATTAAATTGCTTCATTCATGCCTAACCCTTAATTTTTCTGTCTACCTTGCTCCAAATCTGGCGAAATATGTCTTAGTGGATTTTGCGATGCGACTGACAATTGACCTTCCCCTGGGACCTTAAATTTTGACCTACAGTTCTTAAAACTGAAATTCTTTATTCCTGTTTTGACTTTAACGGTAACACAAGATTTAGTCTACATCGCACAAAACCTGCTTAATTTTACCTTGCCATGTGACCTTGACCTTTGAATTCCTGTTCTAAAAAACACTAGCTCAAACTCTTGGGTGATCCTCAACTCATCGACCTAGATCGATCCAAACTAGATCAACACACACACACACACACACACACACACACACACACACACACACACACACACACACACACACACACACACACACACACACATATACACGTTGATCAAAACATAACATCCGCTCTCGTTTCTCCAGTCACAGGTGTAATTCTTGTTTGGGGAAAAGAAACAGCAGTTAAAGGTAGGCAGTGCGGCAGAGAAGGAGTAAACTTAGCATACAACGCATCTCCTGTCACCAGCTGCCAACATTCATTCCTTTCACTATCCTCTTTTTTTATTCTTCAGTCAGTAACTTTTTCATTTTATTTTGCATAACATTAATCCCTTAGTTCATCTTTTTCCATCCATCTCCCCCTCCCTCACTTCTCTCCCTCCCTCCCTCAATAATTTCTTTCCTCCCTCCTTCCGTCTGTCCATCCGTCCATCCTTCGCTGTATTTCTCTCTCTCTCTCTCTCTCTCTCTCTCTCTCTCTCTCTCTCTCTCTCACACACACACACACACACACACACACACACACACACACACACACACACACACACACACACACACACACACACACACACACACACACCCTATCGTTCTCCCCTCAACCCTTGCTGTCTTTTCCGCATTGATTTAGTGAGGGTAAGAGACAAATGAGTAGGGACGTGCAGGGGAGGTGAGAGAGAGAGAGAGAGAGAGAGAGAGAGAGAGAGAGAGAGAGAGAGAGAGAGAGAGAGAGAGAGAGAGAGTGCGAGTGAGAGTGAGTGAGAGAGTGAGAGAGAGTGAGAGAGAGTAAGAGAGAGTGAGAAAGAGTGAGAGTGCGAGTGCGACTGAATGCGAGTGCAAGAGAGAGAGAGAGAGAGAGAGAGAGAGAGAGAGAGAGAGAGAGAGAGAGAAAGAGAAGAGGAAGTAGGAGAAAAAAGGAGCTGGAAAAAGTAGAAGAATCTGGTATGGTGGAATGGGAGGGGGGGAGGGAAGGAGGGAGGTGGAGAGGCAGGGGAGGGTGAGAGGGAAGGTAAAAGTCGAGGGTTGGTAAAAGGAGAGGGAGGGATGGGGGAGGGAAACAGAGATATTCTAGAACCAGTGAATATATAGGTAAATCAGTCAATCATTTATCATCATCATCATCATCATCATCTTGACAACAGCACAGACAAACGTAGAATGAACAGAGGATGGGGACGGGTGCTCATCCTGTAAGACACATCTCCCTTACTTGCAGGAAGAAGTGTTCAGTGTAAATATGAATAAAGGATGAAAGATACTGAATTTTTAACCTGTTACTACAAAACTGTTCCCAATACATGAATAAAATCGCCTGTCGGTAGCAGAATAAAACAAAAAGTCTACGTTAGTAAGCGGGTAGAAAATTCATGTACCAATTTACAAAGTCCTTGAACTTATTCGTAGGTAACTTTTATATAAATCTGCCTAAATTATCCTTCTGCCTTCAAGTAGATCCTTATCAGACTTGTAAAAAATATTATTGAGATGTGCTTAGTGTAAAAATTGGTCATCCCATTCATAAAGATAGCGTTTTCATTCCTAGATTCTTGACAATCCCAGACGAGTATCTTCATAAAAAAATAGTGCACTGGAAATGAACAGAGAGGAAAGCCTGTTGGTGAGTATGCGGGGAAGAATGAAGGCAGACAGGAAGAATGTATGGAAGCAAGGAGGAATATCAAGCAGGTAAGTATGCACGAAGGAGGAAGAAAGGCTGATAGGGGCAAGTGGAAACCAGGCAAATAAGCAGGAGGGTGGGAAGGAAGGCATGCAGAAAGGGAAGTAAGGAGGCGGGAATGAAGATTCGGAAGAAGGAAGGAGGGAAAACAGAGGGGAAGAGATGTAGAAAAAAAAAGGGAAGACAACATATTTAAGATGAAAGGAAGACAGACAACCAGACGGGAAACGAGGGGAGGCAGGAAAAGTAAGTAGGAGAGACAGCATGAAGGAAGGAGGAGGAATGGATGGAAGAAACGAAGGAGCTAATGAAGGTTGGCAGAAAGGTAGAAAGAAAGATAAGCAGGGAGAATGGACGGGAAGAAAAAAGAATGACAGGTAGATAGAAGGAGTGAAGGCAGATTGGATTATAGGAAGGCAGACAAGAATGAAGAAATACAGGCAGAAGGGTAGGAAAGACAGGGAAATAGACAGGGAGGTAACAGAAAGGCAGACAGGGACGAATAGACACAGGCAGATGGAAAGAGATCACGTAAGGAAGCTGGTAGGATGGATGGATGGATGGATGAATAGATAGATGAGTGGTTGGATGGAAGGAAGGAGGGATTGAAGGAAGGTAGGTGGGCAGAGATAGGTGATTGAATACAGGTAGGGAGGCAGCAGGAAGGGAAGTAATCAGGAAGGAAGGAAGGCATGTGGGATAGCAGGAAGAAGGGAAGGAAATCATGCTTAAGGAAAGGAAGCAAGAAAGATGGAATGGCAGGAAGAAGGGAAGGAAATCAAGCTGAGAGAAAGAAAGGAAATCTAGGTAGACGGAATGGCAGGAAGGAGGGAGACAGGCAATGTGGTGAAGAATGATTGAATAAGGAGGGCATATGGAGCAGATAATGAGGTGAAGGATACGCTACATCACACTGTACTTATCATTAGAGAGAGAGAGAGAGAGAGAGAGCGCTTGTCTCTCCGTCTGTCTGTCCTCTACAGAAATCAGCGGGGATGCATATGGAATCTTTTAATAACTCTGACAGGTGTAACTTCTTACGACGAATTTAAACGCTTTAAACGTGTACATTACATAAGCTAAAGTGGCTCCTCTGATGAAGATTATATTGAATCAGAAATATTCAAGTCAACATGGCGAAAAGATGGTAGCCAATTAAAGTGTGTAGAATTTGTTACTTCTATAACCATATTAGCTACAGTGGGTCAGATGGGTAGATGGGTTGGCGAGATGGGTGGGCAGGGTTGGTGGGTGGGTGGGTGAGTACTGGGAAAACTGGTCCATGGTAGGAATAGGTCCATGAAGAATATAACTCTGGGAAAACGGGGCAAAGGATAAAATGGGAACCCGAGGGTCTTCTCCCACAAGGAGTGGCCATCCAGGGTCCCAGGTAATGCACGATCATAGGGTTTTACCCAGGCAACGCCGGGTGCCCTTGTAGTAACTGCTGTTACTATCGCAGCAACTACAGGGCGTATTCTAAGCTGAAGAACATCGTATGGCAGTAGTAAGAATGAAATAAGAATGACTTTGCTGTACTTCAGGCACATCTCGTGTTAGCCCCTCGACTTGTACAAGTATCCTTAATTATCACCTGTAATCCAGCATCATTAATCTTGTCACCTCTACTGTTTTTCTCTACTTGATCTCTGAAAATCAGCGTGTTGAATCCGCAGCAACTGACAGCTATGGCAATGATTTGTGACGGAAATAAAGTCCTCACTGTCAGTTGCTGCCGTTTTATTGCACC
Source organism: Coenobita brevimanus (assembly GCF_032717465.1). NCBI lineage: Eukaryota > Metazoa > Arthropoda > Malacostraca > Decapoda > Coenobitidae > Coenobita > Coenobita brevimanus. The sequence goes on along the minus strand of NC_137030.1, from coordinate 29,372,613 downwards.
AATTTCCAAAGTCCATAGAGAGAAAAGCAGTACAGTAGTTTTCATTTTAGTCTTCCTGTCCTCAGATTTTTTTTTCTTTGAAGAGACATCTCTCAACTGAGTTCGTATAGCAACCATTATCCCATTCATACACGACATCTCACCTAAGTTAACAGATCATCTGATGCTTAAAAAAAAAAAAGAAGAAGAAAAGATAAGAAAGAAAAGAAAATACACGACCGGCTTAAAAGGCTTAAGACTTACACTACTGCGTTTTTTTCCCTGATGCAGACAGATTCCTCTTTACTCTTGTGCCCTAGGTCGTCGTTTCTTTTTATTTCCACCATTATTCCATATGGTAGGGATATAGGAATCCCCTCTGTCCGTCCGTCTTTCCGGCCGGACATGTATCTCGGAAACTACCAGGTCGATTGGCTTCCTATCACACAGAAAGACAATGTGTGTGTGTCGTAGCTGATGTTCATATATGTAAAATCGTCATATTGTCTGTACTTTACGAGCGAAGACCATATAGGGAAAAATCTGTCTTGTGCTACTGTATGTCTTGGAAACTACTTGCTGGATTCTCTTTATATCTTACAGAAAGACAGAACCTGAGTCCTAGCTTCTGTCCTTGTGTAAGAAATTGACACATTTTAAGACAGTATTGTACGAGGTATTTCCATATGAGGAAACTAATCTGTAAATAGCTGTATCATGGAAACTACTTGCTGGATCATCTTCACTTCTGAGAGGAAGATAGTGTAGGAGTCCTAGTTTATGCCCCAATATGTGAAACTGCCACACTTATTAGTGTATATCAGAGTCTTCCTTACCACATGGTGCTGACATTTCCTTGCTGAAGGCTTTTTTTTGTGTAGATTTGTTTTTTCGGGGATTTTTATTCAGTTTGGAAGAACTCCTTTGTTATAAATGGGATAATAAATACCAGACAGAATTTTCATTTCCAAGAAGTCTATCCAAAGTTTCATGAATTTGTCTATAGATGATGATGATGATGATGATAATAATAATAATAATAATAATAATAATAATAATAATGAGCTTCCTTTTCATCTGAGATGTTCATATTCTTTCTCCCGGGACAGGAGCTTGTATTACTTAAGGAATATCTCTTGGTTTAAAAAGGACTATATCTAAGCAGCAGAAAATCAACTAATGATAGCCAAGACATATATACAATGCCTTAGGGTTCTGTGGGTTAATAAAAGCTGTATCCAACGGCTACAGTTTGCAATACCCCTCTTGCACTGCGTAAAATTGCCCCGAGATGGCGAGAGTAATATAGACAAGAGAAGTTTATCCTTCGTGTTCTGAGACGTTTTTCCTCCCCTCTCCATTCTTCATCACCCTCTGCAACAGTCTCTCGGGGCCTCTCACTCCATACTTCATCTCTCTCTCGCTCTCTCTCTCTCTGATAAAAAAGATTAAAAGTATCCCAAATCCACGGCTGTTTCAAGACAGTTATTTTTTCTAGTTTCAGGCATACCCCTGAGATGGCAAAAATGATACATGAGTTTATTAAATCCATATCACCTGGTCCATATGGTTTCCTTCCCAGGGTTACCAAAGAGGTGCGAGATCACATGTGCTCCCCTCTTTCCTGGAAGCTTCAACGAATCCATAGGAACAGAAGAGTTCCCTGAAGACTTGGTCATTGGAATAAGGCGAATGTAACTCTTTGGTAAGAAAAGTTAATACAAATAACGCTGGAATATCAGAGTATCCCTGGCTACCAAACTGTTAGAAGTTATAGTTGTAGAGAAGACTATTTAAGGTCAACCAATGCATCAATCAACTATGGACCTCCTGAGACATAAATTATTGAAGCTTTCCATACAGTGATGAGCTTGGCAGGAGTAAATATACACAAATCCTTAACCTACACTTGCAGAAAGGATTTCGTAGTGTGCCTTACTGAAAGCTAATGTCTAAACTCGATGCACTAAGCAACTGTGGGGGAGGTAACTGGATACGGTGTTGGCTAACCTGGTCAACAACAGTAAGTTGTCATAAATGGGGTTGGTTTACAATGGGCTTCTGCCACTTGGGGTACCAAATTGTTGCTTATTGCCAGTGGCAGCGATTTTAACCCCTCCACTTCGGGTGCTATGTGCGTACTATGAGAAAACTTTAAGTGGTTTGAGCAACGTATATGTGCTGCGTCACATTTGGCGCCAGACCTTAGAACGTCTTTTTTTTTTTTTTTTTTTTTTTTTTTTTTTACCGGCGCATAAAGTCTACGAGAGACTCTATACGCGCAATGCCTATCCCAATCCCCAGACACTTAGTGTGTGTGTGTGTGTGTGTGTGTGTGTGTGTGTGTGTGTGTGAGAGAGAGAGAGAGAGAGAGAGAGAGAGAGAGAGAGAGAGAGAGAGAGAGAGAGAGAGAGAGAGAGAGAGAGACGGCCCTTTAAAACACCTGGACATCACTTTCCCTGTCCAACAAACACATTAGCCACAGGGAATCAAGCTTTTTGTCTCCTGAGAGAGAGAGAGAGAGAGAGAGAGAGAGAGAGTGTGTGTGTGTGTGTGTGTGTGTGTGTGTGTGTGTGTGTGTGTGTGTGTGTGTGTGTGTGTGTGTGTGTGTGTGTGTGTGTGTGTGTGTGTGTGTGTGTGTGTGTGTGTGTGTGTGTGTGTGTGTGTGTGTGTGTGTGTGTGTGTGTGTGTGTGTGTGTGTGTGTGTGTGTGTGTGTGTGTGTGTGTGTGTGTGTGTGTGTGTGTGTGTGTGTGTGTGTGTGTGTGTGTGTGTGTGTGTGTGTGTGTGTGTGTGTGTGTGTGTGTGTGTGTGTGTGTGTGTGTGTGTGTGTGTGTGTGTGTGTGTGTGTGTGTGTGTGTGTGTGTGTGTGTGTGTGTGTGTGTGTGTGTGTGAGTAAACCTTTCTTGCTCACATCTTCCGCTTCATTTCTCTCCCTCCTCTCACCCTTTCAGCTTTCTCTGTTCATTCCTGTTCTCATATTCCAGTATGTGTGCATGCATATCATACATACCTCCATACATATGTACATACTATAATAATGCTTGTAGCAATATGTATACATTTTTGTACTCATGTACAGCTTGTGAATACTACTGGAACGAAGTAATTAACGCGCACACACACACACACACACACACACACACACACACACACACACACACACACACACACACACACACACACACACACACACATCATCATCATCATCATCATCATCATATCATCACCCTTGTCCTTCCCTTCCTGTTTTTCTTCCATCATCATCATCATCATGTTTATCACCACCATCATCATATCATCCATGTAATTCCCTTCCTGTATTTTTTTTTTCATCAACATCACCATTATCATATCATCATCCATGTAATTCCTTTCCTGTTTTTTTCCATCATTATCATGATCATCACCATCTTCATCATCATCATCATCCTTGTCATTTTTTTCTTGTTTTTTTCCATCATCATCATCATCATCATCATCATCATCATCATCATCATCATCATCATCATCATCGCCATCGCCATCATCATCATCATCATCATCATCATCGCCATCATCATCATCATCATCATCTTTGTTCTTCCCTTCCTGTTTTATTTCCATCATCATCATCATCATCATCATCATCATCATCCTTGTCCTTCCTTTCCTGTTTTTTCCTTCATCCAGTCTTCTACGCCTTCGTCTATCTTTGTCATATCGTTATTAGTCTCATCGTGCCTGATACTTCCATTCCATCGTATTCTTAGCATTCATTTCTAACTTTATCTTTTACCTTTTCCTTTCCTTGTTTTACTTCCTCAGAGGTACTTACATCATCTCTGTGCCCTCTAAATTATACATAGACGGCTCTCTCTCTCTCTCTCTCTCTCTCATCCATCATAACTACCTGCTCACTATCATTAGCACCTGTTCTTCCTCTCCCCTCTCATGTGTTCATCAAAACCAACCCTTCACCTCTCTCTCTCTCTCTCTCTCTCTCTCTCATTTTTTCCAGCTTTCTCTGCCGAAATGTGTTCCCCTAATGATCAACACCATACTCTCTCCTTCCTTTTTTCCTTCCTTGCCTTTCTGTCTGTCTCTGTCCATCAGCTTTCGTCGTCACCCACCTGTCTGTCTGTCTGTCTGTCTGTCTGTCTCTGTCTGTCTGTCTGTCTCTGTCTGTCTGTCTGTCTGTCTCTGTCTGTCTGTCTGTCTGTCTGTCTCTCTCTCTCTCTCTCTCTCTCTCTCTCTCCCTCACCCACCCTGCCGCCACCAGCACCACATGTAAATATGCCACTACAACAAGAGACGAACCTGCCACCTTCCTACCTGCCGAAATCCAGGTGGTGAGCGACCTGGTGCAGCGCAATTAATATTTCCGAAACGCGTCTGTTGCCCCTTGATGCGGGGGTTGGGGAGGGGGATGGGAGGGGGTGAGGGGCAATTCGGTGGGATGAGGGGTAGGGGTGAGGGAAGATGAGTGGAGGGGGGGAGGGGAAGAGAGGAGTTCAGGGGTAGCAATGAGGAAGGAGAGAGATGGGAGAGGGAGTATATGATGAGGCTGGGATATGGGGGGAGGGATTTTAACTTGAGGAAGGATGTTTGGATAAGAGAGGGAGGAAGGGAAGGGTGTAGAGATGGGGGGAGAAGGGGATGGGATGGCGAGAGAGGGAAGGAGGGTGGGTCGGAGGGAGGGATGAAACTGGGAGGAGAAGAGGGGATGGGGAATGAAAATAGGAGGAGTCAGGGACGGGAACAGTGCGGTGGGGGAAAAAATGAAGGTGGGAGAGGGGAGGTTGTAAGAGTGAAGAAGGGAGTGATGGGAAAATAGGAGGAAGGGAAGGGAGGTGAATGGGAAGGGGAAAGGGGAGGGAAGAAGGGCTTAAAGAAAGAGGACGGGTAAAGTGAAGGGGTTAGGTTGAGAAATGAAATACAGAAGGTGGGGAAAGTGGAGTGAGGTGAGGAGTGGTAAAGGAGAATGGTGAGGATAGGTGGGCGAGAGGGGACGGAGGGGGAGGAAGAAGGTTTGAGGACCGGGGGGGGGGGTGATGGAGAGAAAAATGCTTGTAGAAGAATGGGTCGGAGGAAGGGGGAAGTTTGTGTTAGAGAAAAAAGGACGGATGAAAAACAGAGGGAAATGGGAAGGGGTGCAAGGGGGTACTTGGGTAATCGAGGAGGGAGATGTGAAGAGGAGAGGGAGGAGGGGGGGACGAGGAGACCGACTGTTAAACAAGAGAGGACGGGATAGTAATGGAGGGATGAGAGGGATGGTTTGAGGGTGAGATGGAGAGAAAAAGAGACAAAGTGAGAGGAAGATTGCGAACGAATACAAAGGAGTACATAAGAAGTACAGATATATGAAGACTTTTGTACCCGGGAAAAACTAACTGCACGAAGGATTTATTTACATGGTCGAAAAATTGATAGGAAAGAGGAAGGTTCTGCCCCTATCGTCATTCAATCCGACCTGTTAATAATCTCAGGCTCCTGTCAATATTTTCACCTCAGTATACCATTCTGACGTTAGCTGGAATAGAAGGAAAGAGTTGTCCTGACCACGAGAGGGTACCGGGCAGGAAAAAGTACACATTAATTTCGGAAAGAATGAAGGGAAATATATCATGTTAAGTAAATATGGAAACTGAATATTCTGACCTTTTTTATCAATTCTACCTATAACCTACTGTTCACACACACACACACACACACACACACACACACACACACACACACACACACACACACACACACACACCAGTACTCTCATGTATTCTATCTCTAATCTGCATTTCTGAGGCACACAGACATAGAGACAGGACAACACAGGCTTATAGCACACATCCTGTATACATACAAATACCCATACAAACAAACACACAATAAACAATCATTCTCTCTCTCTCTCTCTCTCTCTCTCTGAAAACACTCCCGTACCTAATTTATCATTCCTTAGTCGTCTGCGTATGTGGCGACATAGTAAAATAAATATATACAGAAATAAATAAATAAATACATAAACAAAAATAGACTAGAGCAGGTGGCACAACAAATACAAACAAACATCAGGTAAGCCTCCGTTAATCCACAACACGACACAACTAGACATATAAAGGAACCAAATATTACCTGACCCTAATTAGCGACATCCCACCTCCAGACACTCCCAACACCGGCTCTCAAGAAACACCTACACAGCTATATCCCACGCAGAGCACAACACTATGATACAAGTCCCCGTTCCGAGAGTCACCCATCCGAAGTATCCTTAAATAGAGCTGATGGAGTTCACCCTGCTAAGCTTAGACCGGGACATCACCCAGCCCCCCTCAGTGACCAGCTTAGATTTGGGTTGGGTGGACTCACAGATGATATGTGCCCCGCTTTTAGAAGAGACCCACACAACAGCTGTCATAATGTAGCACTGCACAGCACATGCCACACTTGGAAGCGGACACATCAACGGTGTATGGAACCTATGGGACGACCACCTGGAGGTACTTGCTTACCTGCGGTTGACGGGTCTGCTGGATCAGGCATGACCGGGGCTGAGTAATAACTTCCTACCTATAACACAGACAGGCCAAACTTTCACCTTTCCCTTTGAGTTTGACCTTTAACTGGTTATTCTTAAAGGTGAATCCTTCTGTCCTCGGCTTACCCCGAACCTTTCCGTAGGTTTGGTTAAAATCGGATATAAGCTGTTTGAGAATACTAGTAGTAGCTTGTTTACTTACATACAGCTCGGCCTCCTACTTATGTAGTCAGTCAGTGACTAAGTATGATGACACTGAAATGCTTGTCTGCAAATGAGCAAAAACAGACCAACTCCGCAGCAACAGACGGTAATAACAATCTCAAATATATCCACAGTCAGCCCTAAAACAATTCCCAAAGAATTAACAAAACTAGCCCTAAACTTCATTTAATAATGCATTTATTCATTTTATCCATAACCTCTTTTGCTTCCTTCTCCTCCTCCTCGTTCATGATGAAATGCCACGCGTTACCCCCTCCCAGTTTAGCTGGCTGTGGGGTGGGAGAAACGAAAGGGGTAAAAAGTAAATACTGTTGATACCTTGACACTACTTTAGAATGTTATTTATTTTACCCTTGCTCTGTCCAGACGATCTGATTCACTTTAATCTCCCCAGTACGAGGAGGTGTATGTTCCCGTTTATTCTACTACCTACTGAGGATTTAAATATATAATTCACATTTGGGGAGATTTACCGAACTGGAGAGATGAGATGTAGCGCTCATTAACCACTTCACTTAGGAAACACCTGGAACTTTAAATTACCTGGAGCTACCAAGAATAAACTAACCGGGCATGGTAGGGAAGGGATCAGGAGGCCAGTCTATTGGTTAATGAGTTCCTTGAGGCTATAGAACATCGCCAGGTGAAAAACTTATGCTTCCCGGATAAAAGAGTCCAAACACAGCAGGAATGAAATAAACAGCGCCGTCATCGTAGTAAAAAGATTGTGTCCAGGTAGATGCTGCGCCAAAAATTTTGTTACTTCAATCGAATGATGTATTGTTGTATATCTTTTGTCTTTGTTGATGACCATATTCATCATGGGTTATACATTCCGGACTGTAAGTGTTTGATGTAGCTATCAGAGGCCCTTCCTATGGTGACGAAATTCTTTAGGTATCAATAATAATAATAATGATGATGATGGTGATGATAATAATAATAATGATAATAATAATAATAATAATAATAATAGTAATAATGATAATAATAATAATAATAATAATAATAATAATAATAATAATAATAATAATAATGACAATAATAATAAATGCGTCCTTTGGCTGATGGGGCTAGCCTGCTCACGGTCGGGATAATTCTAGCACTTTATTCAAGATGGTGCTGGACTACTTGATCCAGACGAAGGTTGGCCTCGAAAGCTTGAGAATTAGTAAACGAAGAATGGAAGACAGCATGGGAGGATCAAGGGCTGTTGCTCATGCCGCCCTAACAACACCCCTGGTTTATCACATGAAGGTGGTATCCAGTACTGCGTATAGATATAGAATTTATTTTTTACTGGATATTATGTTTTTCTCTCACACAAACCATCCTTACTGACAAATGTTCCTGGGCTGACTGAGAGCAAGGGGATGACGAACCCACATTACTCTGGAAAATGATATAACACCTCAACAATACTCCTGGATCTGCCCCTGCTGAGGAACCAACAGGATGAATTAAGAATGGCAAAGGATTCTGAGGGAGTTCGAAGACTTATGGAGGAGGTCAATGGGTTTAGGAGGCGTTTTAAGGGTAAATGTGGAGTTCAAGTGGCCTAGGAGGAGTATTAAGACTTAAGTAGTTCAATGGACCAGGAATGAGTCAAAAGGGTTAAGATGGAGTTCAAACGGTTAAAGAGAAGTTCATAGGGTTAAGGAGCAGCTCAAAGGTTAAGGCAGGGTTCAGAGGGTTAGGAAGGAGTTCAAAGGATTAGGAAGGATAAAGAAGAGTTGAAAAGGTTTAGAAAGAGTTCAGAGGGTTAAAGAAGAGTTCAAAGAGTTAAGGAAGAGTTCAATAAACTAGGGATGAATTCAACGGGTTAAGGAGCAATTTAGACGATTAACGTAGAGGTCATAATATTTACCAGGAGCTCGAAGGGCTAAGGAAGTGTTCAAATGACTGAGGAATTCCAAGGGTTAGGAGGGGTTCACAGGTTTAAGAGGAGTTCAAAGCAATAGGAAGGAGTTCAAAAGGTTAGAGTGGAGCTCAAAGAGTCAAGGAATTCCTAGGTTTAAGAACGATTTCATGGGGATAAGGAGCTGAAGTGATTACGAAGGATATCAATGAATTAAAGAGCAGCTCAAAGGATTTAAGGAAGGATTTAAATGACCTGCACAGATATGAGAGCTGTCAGTCTGCGTCCCACACTTGTTAAGTACATGAGAGCGGTCAGTCTGCGTGCCACACATACAAGAGCGGTCAGTCTGCGTGCCACACATATGAGAGCGGTCAGTCTGCGTGCCACACATATTAAGTACATGAGAGCGGTCAGTCTGCGTACCACACACATGACAGCGGTCAGTCTGCGTGCCACACATATGACAGCGGTCAGTCTGCGTGCCACCCGTCTTCCCATGGCTTCAGTCTAGCACTAACATCCGCCATCGATATTAAATACATGTTAAGACTGTGGTATTATGATGGGTGTGATGGTATTAGCTGGGATGCATTTTATAAATCTTGTGAAAAAAAGGTCGTCTGATTTAAAGGAATTAAAGGAGGCCGAGGATGAGATGGAGGGATGGGGTGGAGAGGTATATGAGAGAGGGGGGTGTGAGTTGGGAGCAGGGCAGTGAAATGGCGGGGGACAGGGCGACTTGGAGGCGATTTGTTTGTGGCCACCCCAAACGGGATTGAGGCGTCTGGCAATAGATAGATAGATAGATAGTTTCGTAATTATTCCACTTTCCTTAGACAAGGATTGATCTACCGTTCTTTCAGACAACAATTTACCACTTTATCCACTGCATTACCTGTCATGATGATGGAGTTCAGTAGGCTACGTTCATTAGGTTCAGAGAATTAGAGGCAGGTTAAAAGCAGAAAAATATTTTGCTGGAATGCCAGAAACGAGTTTGGAAATGAATGAAGTGATGCAAAACAGTGTGTATCCAAGGCAAACGTAAACACTAATAATTCAGCGACATGAAAGTACAAGGCACTGCAATGAACCCCCACGTCAGGGTTGTTTGTACACTGGATCACTCTGAGGTCACGTAGAAGAGGGTAAGGTACTGTTGTGGAGGGACGGTGGGTACGTGAAATGTGAAATGCTTGTGTTATACGAACTTTCGCAAGTGGTATAAAAGGCAGTAAAGCGCTACAGCACAAGACGGCGTTTTTATCGGCATAGATGGAGTGCGATGTCGTCCTGAATTAACACATGGACTGTTTCTTTCAGTTGTGGTGATCGGAACTGCTCTCACAGCTCTGGAAAAGCAACAAAAACACATATCAAACTTCATAAATCTATCTATCTATCTATCTATATATACCAAGTTGATTCTACTATTACATAGGGTTCCTTAATACGTACAGAATGACACGCTGACAGGCTAGGATATTCATCAAAGGCCGCTGATCAGTTAAGGATTTTATTCCTTCTAGGCACAGCTGAGATACACTTGCAAAACGCTGCGACTTTTCTCTCACGTTGCCTCCGTCCTTTACTCACTACTACATGTTCACTGTTCGTTCACTGACTGACTGACTCACTGACTCTGTCTGACTACTCCATCCTTCATTGATTACTCTCACTGTCTGACTCACTCTGTCACTGACTCTCCCTGTCACTGTCCATCCCCCACTAACTCAGTGACTGACTCAATAGCTTCGTTGACTCTCCATTATTGACTCTCTAACTCTCACTGCCTGACTGGCTCTCGCTGACTGGCCGTGTACTAATTCACTCTGTCCATTACTAAAATTGAGCCGTCTTGGACGCGAAACGGTCTTTTATATATCCCTCCTACCCGACTCCACCTACTAATGCAGCACACAATATTGTAGACCCTTGGAGAGAACTCAAATCTTCTCACGTAATAATATACCTAAATTAGCAATACACAAAAACAATAATGACAAGAACTAATTTCTAAGGTAGGAGGAAAAGTAAACAACACAGACCTGTCGACATTTATAGAAGGTTCCTCACATCTCCAGATATAAGACGTTGACCTAATCCTATGGCATGGCACCCAATTTCTAGAATGTTCCTTACATACCCAGATATAAACCACTAAAATTCTACCGGCACAGCACTGTCTCTCCCTCAAAACTGTGTAGTTCCTGACACAACCATCTAATCCAACCAACGTACAGGTATATACAGAAATAAACTTCAAGGCTAGCAGGTAGCCGTCGTCATCTCTGCTGTCTAGATAACATGGCGCGAAGACCTGGGTGGCCAGTGCAGTCAACTCTGTCAACCTCCTGGACCCTCTTTTCATCTCTGGTGTCTACAGATCCTCGGCTCCACTCCAAGTTCGCATCGCAGGTCCAGGTCTCTCAGAGAAAATCCATCAGCATACTTCAAAGAAGGCATTTTCAGCTGCTAAATTTGTGGTTTCTCCTGACACTAGGCAATCCTGGCAAAGTGGTCGGCTAGTTTTTCCTGCGGCTTACCCTCATTTTAAATGTCAGGACCAACTTACCTAGCCCCGGGCTCCTACGCTCCTCATGGGGCAAGGTAGGATTGGATGATGAATGAATGAATTATTATTATTACAGTATTAATATTATTATTATTATTGTTATTATTATTATTATTATTATTATAATTGTAATTATCATTACTATAAATACTCTTAGTGTTACTGCATCAAGCACTACTACTACTGTCATTATTATTATTATTATTATTATTATTATCATTATTATCATCATTATTACCACAACTACTACTTTTACTACAATAACAACAACAACAACAACAACAACAACAACAACAACAACTACTACTACTACTACTACTACTATTACTATTATTATTATTATTATTATGTGAGAATGAATCACAGGAGCCAAAGTGTTAATACTGCCGTCATTACGCCACTCACAGGAAAATTCAAGTATTCTGATTCATCGCTACAAGGTAAATATTCACGCAAAAGATTCACGGCAGAGGATATAAGGGAGAGCTGCAGATCACTTAAGAGAGAAAGTGTGATTGAATTAAAGCGAGAGGATTTGGGGCATACTGAGAGTGAGGGTTTCAGAGAGTGAGAGAATCGTGACATGTCTGAAAGTTAGAGAGAGAGAGAGAGAGAAAGAGAGAGAGAGAGAGAGAGAGAGAGAGAGAGAGAGAGAGAGAGAGAGAGAGAGAGAGGTTTTGAAACATAGACAAGAATAAGCACATCACATGGAAACACAGGGAAGCAGAGGCACCAAGAGATGAAGGATTAAAGTGAGAGTGAGTGAGCAGGTGGGAGAGAGTGAGTTAGAGCGAGGGTGAGAGAGTGTCATTGACAAGTTATGCCTCAACTCCACAAGTGAGTGACATTTACAACTTTCCTACTTTGGGTGAGAGAGAGAGAGAGAGAGAGAGAGAGAGAGAGAGAGAGAGAGAGAGAGAGAGGGGGGTAAGGAATGCCTAGGTGTGGGAGGAAAGATTCAGGGAGAGAAAAGTAAAAAGAAGAGGAACGGAAGGAGAGAAAAGAGGGAAGGTATGGGAAGTGAGGGAGGATGGGAGAGATGAAGGAAGGAAGGAGAGAGAGAGAGAGAGAGAGAGAGAGAGAGAGAGAGAGAGAGAGAGAGAGAGAGAGGTATAAGTAAGGGAGATGGAGGGAAAGAGAGAAAGGAGTGGAGAGAAAGGAGGAGGAAGGAGAAGAAATATGGGAGGCAATGAGGGAAAGGAGAGGTTAGTGAAAGGGATGAAATAAAATGGAATAATGATACTGGAAGGGAAGGAGGGGAGATGGAAGTGGAGGAGGAGAGGGGAGGGGAAGAATAGGGAAAGTGGGGAAATGATAGGGGAGAGGTGATGGAAGGGGAGAGGGACAGAATGAGGAGAGAAGGGGGCTGAAGGAAGGAAGAGGAGAGAGAATGTTAGGGACGGAAGAAGATGAGGGAGGAGGGAAGGAAAGGGTAAAGGGGAGAGAAAATAGACAGGGAGGGAAGTATGAAAATCGATTATTCCCAACATTACCAAAGGTCTCCCCTAAGGTTATAAAAGCAACGGGTGGTAGTTAATATCCACAGGCTCCTATGACTCACTCTGAAGCAAATGGAATAGTCTGGGGTGAGATGGACATGAATAGTAGAGTTGTCCCGAAAATGCAGAAGTTAGTGGAATGTCTCGACAAGGCAGGTGGAAACAAGTAGGCAGGGAAGTGGAGCTGGGGAAGACTGGAAGAAAAGGAGGAGGAGGAGGAGGGGGAGGAGGAAAAAAGAGTAAGGTAAGGGTAGGAAGATGAATGACGACGACTACGACGACGGCAGCAACAACTATGATGATGATGATGATGATGATGATGATGATGATGAAGAAGAAGAAGAAGAAGAAGAGGAGGAGGAGGAAGTAGAGAAAGACGAAGAAAGAATAAGTGTGATAAGGAGGGAAAGGAAAGTAAAATATTGCAGAAGGACGAGAAAGAGAAGGGAGAGGGAGAGGGTGAAACATAGAGCTTCTGTTAAAATCCAGTGTCCGTGAGAAAGATAAACACAGAGTCGGCTTAGCACACCTAGTCATTTAAAAGCTAATGTATGTAGGGAAGTCAGCTGGTATTTCCACGTATGACACTGAGAGGGAGAGGAAAGGATGAACCGAGAACTGGGTCTGTATTGTCGTATGTCAAAAAGCCTCCTTAGCACCGGTTCCTCGACGATCTATTTCCCATAATGGACCTCAGTATGCTTCGTTATTTTCTGTTTGTCTGTCTGTCTATTGTCACAGATTGCATGAATAGTAAACTGAAGATTATCTAGAAATCAAGTGGTTAGGAGGAACTGCCGGAGAGCCATTTAAGCAAGTGAGAACAAGATTTTGACTGACATCGCAAATTGAAAAAAAGAAATCACATTCACGTGTAATAGCCTCACTACAGACAAGCCTTCCTGAACTGTATTTCCAGTAAAACACTTGGTGATAAAAAAAAAAAATAATGTGGATTTCTTTTCGTTCAGGTAGGTCCTTTTTCGACTAAATCAAATCATCTGGATTTAGCCTGAATAAAATAGCATATTGTTATGCTGCTGAAGGAGCTAAGAAAGATATCCGCCTGGTGGTCTAGTGTTTAAAACAATCCTTGACGTGCAAGGGTTCGATTCCCCCCAAAGGCGAATGGAGGTATCACGTTATGTCATCAAGAAAGATTGGCTGGTTATGTGCGCCTAATCCTTTCGCTACTATGAAATGTTTCTAAGTGTAATCTAGAAATCTCCAGACGAGTGTATTTACTTTACAGGAAATGTTTCTAATTCTGGTGGTCAGGTACAGTTTCCATTAACCACTAGACTGTTAAAGATTCTTCCCTGCCTCAATGAAACCACGTGAAGGAAGCCTGAGTACAGTTTAAAATATATCACTGGAATGAAGTGGTTTACCCTTTGCTACTGTTACCGTCTATTTATCTGTTTATAAATCTATGGGCAAGAGCCTTGATGTCGGAAGGGGTGGTCATGAACAAATCACTTCCATGTCACGCTGCCCTCCACCATTAGGCCGTCCTCTCTCCAACACCCTTACTCATATAATGCATCTTTCCGTCCTGTCCCTCCACCTTATTCTTGGTCTTCCCCTCCCCGCTCCACCCCTCTCACAACATTCTCTTAGTAAATCTCTCATTCCCCATTCTCTCCACATAGCCAAACCATCTCAGTGTACTTTTAACACTTTCCAGCACATTCCCCATCAACGCCACAGTGCTCCCGAACTTCCTCATTTGTCTGTCTCTACATGTAACTCCCCACGCTCCTCTCAGATAACTCATTCTCACTCTCATTTGTGATTCGCATCCTTCCAGAAAAATGCTGACCCTACTTCTGTACATTTTTGGTAGATGGGAGGGGGTGGGGCACGATTCAGTCTCAAGTATAGTGGTGCTCTTCTGTGACTCTTATGTGATTCATTGCTGAATGATCTGCCAAACAGTTCCCTGTAAATAGAAAACTATTTACTACGCTAGGTGGAAACTAGAGAATATTTAACTCCTATGTGCCAGTTGACGTATATAGCCAACATGATTTTGGGCACTGAGCAACGCCAGTTGATATGTGTAGCTGCAGGTGTCTTCCCACCACACTTTGAACTTTAACTTATCTCCACCTGGAGACGTGGGAATACTTTCATTTGAAAGAGGAAAAGTTGGTGAGTCTATGTATCTTCAGTTTTTTGTCTAGCTATTATAGTTTGGCAGATATTAGTGTTTGAAGAAAGGGTACTTTTTCCCGTCACGGATATCCCCTGTAGGGAGAAGTGTGCGACATCGGAAAACACCCGGCGTGTAGGGGTTAACCACGCATTCCCTACGTGTCACAGAAATCAAGAAAAAGTTTGTGGTGAGGAAAAAAAAAGTCTATGACGTCTATTCCTGTTTCATCATCATCACCTACAGATGCCATTATTAAGCTTAGAGAAGAAATATATAATTGCAAAGGTTAGAAATTGCTTTCAGTATCTTCTTTAATGGGAGGAGGCTCTGTTAAGCTGGATAAAAATCGTACAGCGGTAGAAGGACTTATCTAGAAGGACATTTTCGTACTGAAAACTCTAAACATAGCTGATAGTGACAGCCCTACCTTGGTTCTCTTCACCTCAAAAGAGTGGGTGGCTATTATGGACTGGCTGTTAAAGGCACTGAATATATTAAAGTTTCACCGTACGTTAAGAGACAGTGGAGACCATCCCTCACTGGATGCCACATCAGGCAGTGTATTGACGGGCATGTTGTTAGAGAAGCTCAGTTGGTAGGCTGCTTTACCGATGCAATTACAAGTTGTTTCGAATCTGAAAGGGCGAAAGTTCAATCCCAGTTTGGGACAGGGAACAGTTTGATGATGTAAACTTCATTACAACTGCTCTACCACAAGACCCGCCAATATGTTGTTGAAGACACAGCAAAGCTGTGCTGTCCCATTCCGCAGTAGAAGACTCACAGGGGTCATCCCTGTGTGAGTGGTAGCTGCACTGTCCCATTCCACAGTAGAAGACTCCCAGGGGTCATCCCTGCATAAGTGGTGGCCCTCGGGAGTTGCGTGCGCCTAAAATCAGGTCCTGGAGCAGATGTACTACTGTGCAAAATTTCGTTTTCCTAAGTAAATAGCTGGCAATGCATAACGGCATTGACATGGACCTGCTGAGACTGTCCTCTCACAAGGGGCAGACTTTGGGGGTCCAGCTCTGTCTAAATTCTGCTCCTGCTGGTATTCTGGCACAATGCAAAATTTCGTTTTCTTGGTTGAAAAAAATAAAATAAAAAGACTGGGACCCCCGGTGCTTCTCTCCTTTCTGTGAGTGGTGGCCGTTGTGGTCCCACCCTGCCAAAAACTTGTTTCTGGTGGAGATCTACCATTACGCAGTTTCGTTTTCCTAAGCGCTCCTGGTTGCCAGAAAACGTTGTCTGTTAGAACCACTTCTTCCTCCTCCTCCTCTTCATCCTGGAGAAAATAGTGCCTCGCTCACTTTATGGAGTGGGAAGTACACCCCCTCTAATAATGTAGGCATTATACAGGCACTAGTATATACCTTATATCACAATATGCGGGATGTGGAGCCTGCTGGAGACATACACAGCTTCTCACTAGAAATGTCAATCCACACAATGTATATCTACAATCTTGTCCCAGACCATCAAGAATGTCTTAACACATGATGTATCTCAAACAATCTCCTTGTAGTCCACGTGAATGGAAATCTACCAGACACTACATTACATACACACATCCTCTCCAAGCCGTATATAACGTCGGAGAGATTCCTTTCAGGGCAGAAGGGGTTAGAGAAGGCCCGAGAATATGATTGAGGGTGGAAGGCAGGAGATAGGGTCAGCTAGGAGGTTTTGTCGTCATGCTACGTTACGCTGTAAATCACACTTCGATATAACTGTGTACAATAAACTCTGTAACCCAAGAGTGCTCTGTAACTCACCTCGCTTATGATACAAAAAAGGGGAAGGAGAGAAAGAGAGAGAGAGACCTACCTATTCACTCTAGCCGACGACACACCATTTACCTAAGCGGCGACAAGTTTGAGCCATACGACGCCTCACAATTTTACTGTACGAGTATACTGGCAGTGCTTCGACAATCTACAGCCAACCTTCCTATCTCTCTACATCTACCTATGGCTACGCTCATCGACATTGGTAGCAGTGGTGAACAAAGGTAAACTGCGACAAACTGTGTTCATATATATTGGTGGCAGCGGTTAAACGAACTACAACCAAACCACGAGTTTATACGACGATAAACCATGCTCATTGATACTGGTGGCGAGAAGCGAAAACAAACCGACTACAGTCAAGCTACGTTCATCGGTACTGGTGACATTGGTAAAATGAACCCCAATCAAATCACGCCTAACGAGTTTATACGCATCAGACGACTCTCATGAACCGCGACAACGGTAAACAACAGTGGTAAACGAACCGATCACGCTCAATTTGGCGACTTCACGCAATCGCAAGTAACAAGAAAAAGCAAAAAAAAAAGCAAAGAAGAGAGCGAGAGCTGGCGGAACATCAACGCAACTTAACTTCGCCCCTAACTGCTCCTAACCACCTCAACCACAACTCCATGATTTACGAGAAACAACAGCAACGATAAACTACGTCTATTGACAACACTACAAGTTAATCCCAACAAGTAAGGAAAATCAAGCAAAACAAGTTAAGAAGAAGCGGACAAGGAAGTGAGTGAACTGTGTGACAGCTGAGTTAAGCCGAGGCCACCGAGAGAGAAAGCACAGCACAGCTGACCTCCACCACCTACTCCACCACCCCACCACGACCTCCACCACTTTTCCCCACCACCACCATCTTCTCCACCACAACTACCAGGGTGCGGCAGCGACTTACCAGTGTCGTCATTTGCTAAGAGCAGCATAACTCGTCAATCAGTCCAAGTGCCTGACAACAATATCCAGGTACCGGACGGTAGGTATTAGTGTTGTGGCAGAGATTTATAAAGACATGAGGCACGTAGGAAAACTGCTGCATTTCAGGGAACTGGCTGTTAAACTTATGTCTTGAGCTGGACTTAAAAAAAAAGCCTACCGCTTGGTTACTAGGCAGGCCGGTCGACAGATGGAGAAATCAGTACAGGGTTAAACTAATTTTGGCGAGGATAAGTCAGATCATAAAGACAGGTATTCACTCAGCCAGTTATACGAAAGTGATATCAGAATTAAAAAATATTTGATGATGACAATAGTGAACAATAGTGAACAATGTGTTAATGAAGTAATAACAGTGGTGAACATGATGAGAATAACGAGAATAGTGACAGAGGCAAAAATGACGCTGAAGATGATGATGATGATAGCAACTGATAATGAGGTGATGGCAGTGGTAAAGATGATGAAAATGATGAAAGAGTGACAGTAAAGCATTGTGAGCGATAGTGATGACAAACCGGATCCTAAGGTGACAAGGAATTTCCAAGCACTTCATTCTCAGCGATTTATTTTAATATTCACACCTTACTCTAATCTTGCATTAATCTTAACCCTCACATGATCAAGACAGCTTTAGCATTTATTCCAGCTAATGCCATGCGATTTTGTGCAGGTAACCATGTGTCACATGAGACTGGGAGTATTAATATTGTCACCATTAACCCCAACATGTTCCGGACAACTCTACCATAATCCAAGTAAAGCCAGACGATTTTATTCAGCTGGGAATGAGTCATAGGGATGTAGTCTAGTACCTAAGGAAGCCTACTAACACATCTTCCTTACCGATTTATTTCTCATTTTGCTCTGTTACTGTATTTTTGTGTTATTCGTTCAATCTATGTCGATATTGAAAAACTTAAGAAAAATAAAAAAGGGATATTAATTAGCAGTTTGGAAAATAAATCGTTAAGGAAGAGGTGTTAGGGAGCCTTAAATCGGATGTCTTTTTAGTTCACTCCTGCTGCCGCCCGATGGTTTTATTCGCTAAGGAAAAATCTCTCGAACTGGAAGGTAAAGTGGTGGCGATATGTAGACAGTAAAGTTCGAAAAGTCTCTCCTAAGCTGAATAATCTCTTGTAAAGGTACACACACACACACACACACACACACACACACACACACACACACACACACACACACACACACACACACACACACACACACACACACAAAGAAACAAACAAAGAAACAAACAAATCATCATAGTTAACGAGTAAACCTTATTATCGACACAGTATTAGTATTAATTTATCTATCTATCTATTGCCAGACGCCATAATCCTGTAAGGGGTGGCCACTTGACTTTGAGTTATTTGTTTTACGGGGAGGGGCACTAACCTTCCACCAACCCACTTGTTGACACGTAGGGAGCACGTATGGTTTGGTTATATGGTTACCACCCAGCGTTGCAAATGGTTTCTTAGCTTGTTGGAAACCATTTGGCTTGTCACTCAATGTAAAGCCACCTGTAAAGGAAAGAAAAGTAATAAGAAGTGACAGGAAAGATGGGAGAAATAGGAAGAGAGGAGGGCAGCCACAGAAAACAAATGATAAAGGCTAAAGAAGAAGTAGGCAGCACTACATTTTTATTCGGATGCGAGTAAGATATAGGAGTCTGCTTTTGCCCCCACTAACCCTCTACTGGTCGAAACAGCTCTAGTATTTCATTCCATCTTAGACGAAGGGCGAGTTATAGAAGATGAAAATTTTAATTCTGACACTACTAAATCTCTAACAGAAAGGGCTCTCGCTTTATATTCCAGCTAATTCCAGGCGATTTTATGTCCTTGAAAGTGAGCATAGAGTCTGAGAGTGTTACAGCAATATAGGCAAATTTTGCATCAAGGAAAGGTACAATGCGTAAAGTCTATAGCAGAGGCAAAGGAGTTATGAAGTCTCCAAGGATGACGAGAATACAAAGTCATGGTAGATTGGTGGTGGTGATATTACAGGGGGGAGATACCAGGATGGGAGGAAGCATGCAAGGATAATAATAAAATGACAATAATCTATCCATCCATCCATCATCCAATCCTATGTCGTCCTATAAGGAGCGTGGGAACCCGGGCCTAGGCAAGTTGGTCCTGACATTTAAGATGAGAGTGACCAGCCTCACTCATCCATGGGTGGCATTACGTGAGCAATAAACCCCAACCAGCCCTTGGATATAAACCTACACAGGCTCAATGCGACTGGAGCACCCACTAAAACACCAGGGGTCATAATTTGGTTATATGGTTACCAACCAGCGTAGTAAATGGTTTCCTTGAGTACAGGAAACCGTTTGGCTTGTCACTCAGTGTCGAGTCACCCATAGGCAGAAGGAAGAGGAGAGAATGAAGGAAAGAAACACAGAAGAGGAAAGATGGAAGAAAGGAAAGGGCAGACACCCAAAGCAGCACTACATCGAGTGAATGGATGGAGAGCACCCCCATCTACCACAAATAATAATAATAATTATAATAATAATAATAATGATAATAATAATAATAATTAGAACTCTGCAACTGTCCTGCTGTCTGTCACTAGTCTCCAACTACTTTTTCTTAAAATGACCTTGACCCCATTGAGGGGATTTGGAATATTTTTCTATCAGCAAGACCCATACCAGGACACATAACCTGGGCCATTCAGATTCCTTGCACAGGTCGTATTGAAATCTCCAGTAGACACGACCAACTTATCTCGTTCACAGCATAATACTGATATGACTCTTTCTGGCATGCCCTTTCACTGCGTGTAAAGGATTTGGATTATTTTTCTATCAGTAACGGTCCATGCCAGGACACATAACCTGGGCCCTTCAAATTTCTAGCGCTGTTTCTGGTTCTTCTGGAATCGTTGCGAGACGCTGAGATGGGAAGAATAATACCAGTGAAAGCAATAGTCTCCACCTATGTAATGGGCGGAGACTAATTATGTTCATATAACAAAAACTCAGAAATTTATAAATTATAATATCAAAATAGCACTAAAACAATGGCTAAGTCCATGATAAGTCTACCTCGTACCAATATCATGGCCACTACCACTATATGAACCATTATCACCACTACCTGAACGTTATCAACAGTACCACTACTACACCGCTCATTACCATTACCACTACCAGTATCAACCATAATTACCATTACACACGCTACCATTACCACTACCACCATCTGCACCACCAACCACCCCCACGATCACCAGGACACCACCCCAAAACCACCATCACCACCACCACGTCTACTACTACTACTGTAATCATCAGTGAGAACTACAATGATGACATCAATGCCTAATGACAAAAAATGCCTAAATAAATGACAAAAAGAACAAAAATAAATAACAAACAATAAATCACGAGAAAAAAAAAAGACAAAAATCAGCTGTCGAAGTGGCAACACCGGTAGTGACGTCACATGTAAACAGAGTGGGAGTGACCACGCCCTCTGTCAACAACCTCTACCCCCCTTGCCTGTCCTAGTTGAGAGAGAGAGAGAGAATGTGTATGTATGTGTCTCCACGTGTATGTGTGCATGTGTATGTGTACCATTTTGAGTGGGTATGTGGTGGTGTGAAAAGCAGAATGAGAGGAAGAAAAAGAGACAAATTAAGAAAAAAAAAAGAAAAAAAAAGGAAATATAGAGACAAAAATAAATGGAAGATTGTAAGTGATTAAGGGCTTCATTTTCTCTCCCTCTCCCTTTCTCCTCCCCTCCTCTCTCTCTCTCTCATTTCTCACCATTATCACCTTGTTATGACTCCATTTGGCTTATTATTCTCTCTCTCTCTCTCTCTCTCTCTCTCTCTCTCTCTCTCTCTCTCTCTCTCTCTCTCTCTCGTTTCTCTGTTTTTTAGCTCTTGCTTAAAAATACTCTTGAATGTTTCTTATCCCATCTCCGCATCTACCTGTCTGTCAGTCCATATACCTACCTTTCTGTCTATCTGTCTCTGTATTTATGTATAACTATCTATCTGTCTGTCTATTGATTTATGAATGAGAGAGAGAGAGAGAGAGAGAGAGAGAGAGAGAGAGAGAGAGAGAGAGAGAGAGAGAGAGAGAGAGAGAGAGAGAGAGAGAGAGAGAGAGAGAGAGAGAGATGTAATTAATCAACTTCATTCGTATCTTGATATAAAATTATTATTAGATGAGGGGCATCTCTTGGAGCGGCCCATTTAGTCGGTCACACCCAAAAGATTTTCGGAAGCATGGTGATCTTCTCCTTTAGACTTAGATCAGGTACGTTTCTGGTAGTTTTGTATATGATGTGCTTTTTCTGTCTATCTGTCTGTCTCTGTCTGTTTCTCTCTCTCTCTCTCTCTCTCTCTCTCTCTCTCTCTCTCTCTCTTTTAGCTTAGGAGGTACATTTCTAGCTGAAGGAATTAGATATAGCATTAACACTGACTACAAGGGAAGGCCTAAGGTCAAAATAATCGCCCTTATCCCCAAGAAACACCTAAATAAAAAAAAAATGACACCGATTTAAGGGTTTGCTACATACACACATACATACGGTATACATCCATACAATACATACATTGATACATGCGCACATACATACATACATATCAATTTATCCAACTATTTACTCTGTCCTAATATCAAACATCATTATTTTCTTTTTTCATCAGTGTGCCTGGCTGCAAACCTACCTACTTAAATACTTACCAACCATCTTAATCACCTACTTACATACCATCCAACCTACTAACATACATATTACCATTTGACTTACCTATCTACCTACTTACCTGCGTGCCTACCTACCAATGTACCAATATATTCATTTGCTGATCCTACCAACCAATCTCCTTATCGATCTGTCTACCTCCCTCTAATCTTACTTACCTACCTACTTCCCTACCTACTTACATACCTACCCATGTTTTCCCCCCTGCCTTCCTCCCTGCCTTCCTTTCCGCCTACCTAATTATCTACCTCATAACATCCTACTAATCTACGTATCTTTTTATCTACGCTTCTACCCATCCATCTATCTGCCTTCACCCTTACCGTAAAAAACAGAAAATTTCTATATCTTCCAAGAATATACCTACCTACTTACCTACCTACCTACCTATCGAGCAGTTTCCACTCCCAAGCACCTACCTACCTACCTATATATGTATCTTGTAATTTCCACTCACAAGCCACCTACCTACTTACCCACCTGCCTAGCAAACTACCTACCTGCCTATCCACCTACTGGCCCATCCACCTACCTACCTACCTACTGTACCTACCTACCGATCATGCAATTTTCACTTCCAAGCCACCTACCTACCTACTTACCTTCCCACCTACCTATCGAGCAATTTCTACTCAAACCACCTACCTACCTACCTACCTACTTACCTACTTTTGCATCAAGTAATAGCTACTCACAAGCGATCTACCTACTGACCCGCTTACCTACCAGACTATCTACTTGCCTATGCACCACCCACCTACCTTCCTACCTACCTACCTACCTACCTCCCTCCACAAACAGGTTCTCTTCATCAAGTAAGTAAATGGTGGCTGGTGTTGTGGTAATGGTTGGGTGAGGTGTGGGTGACAGGCAGGGGGGTAGGCAGGGAGGTAGGCAGAAGGGGAGGGGGAGATAGAGAAGGGGAAACAAAGTGAGGGAGGGAGGGAAGGGAGAGAGAGATCATGGAAAGGAAGAGGGATGTAGGGAGGGAAAACCAAGAAGGAAGGAAGGAGGGGAGGGAGAGAGGAAAGGAAGGGAGAAGACGACCAGGGACAGGGAGAGGGATGTAGGGAGGGAAAATTATGAGGGAAGAAGGAAGGGTGGAAGGGAAGGAAGGAAAAGGGAGAGATCAGGGAAAGGGTAAGGGCGATAGGGATGGGGTGAAAGAGGGAGAGAGGAAAGAAGGGAAGGATGGAAGGGGAGGTGGGAAGACAGGGAGATGAAAGGAAAAGGGTGGTGGGAGGAAGAGAACACACTGAGGAAAATATGGGAAGAAAGAGGAAGGGAGGGAAGGAAGGGAGGATAGCTAGGTAAAACAGGGGGAAGAAATGGGGGAGGCAGGGATAGTAGACAGGAAGGCAGGGAGGAGACAGGGAGAGGGAGAGAGGGAATGAGGAACAAGGATGGACGGACGGCAAGAAGCAAGGAAGAAGATGGGGAAAAGAAGGGCGACAGGGAGGAAGGCGGAGTTGGAGGGAGAGGAAAGGGAGAGGGGAGGAGAGGCGGAGGGGAGGCGGAGGGGTAGGGAGGAGAGAACGAGAAAGGAAGACGGAAGGATAAGGAGGGATGGAGGGAAGGAGGAGGAGGTTTAAAAAGGGGGGGGGGCGAAGGTAGGAAATGTATGGGAAGGGAAGCAGGGGCAGGGAGGAAGGGAGAAATATAGAGGGAGGAGGGAGAAGGCAGGGGTCAGAAAGGGCAGGAAGGAGGGAGGAGTGGATGAAGGGAATGACGGAGAGAGAGAGAGAGAGGCAGGCAGGGAAAGAGGGAGGGAAGAAAACAGAACAGTGAGAAAGAGAAGAATAGGAGGGGAAGATGGAGGTAGGAAGAATGTAAACAAGAAACAAAAAGAGTGAAAAGGAAGGGAGAAGAGGAAAGGAGGAAGGTGGGGGGAGAACGGAAAGGAGGGGGGGAGGCAGATAAGGAGAGGAGGGGAGAAAAGGACTAAGGATAGGGAGAAAGATGGAGAAAGACGAAGAGGGAGGGGAGAGGAAGAGAGGAAATGAGATCGGTGGTGGGAAAGGGGGTAGGGAGGAGGCCAGAGAGAGGAGGAGGAAAAGTGAGAGAAAGTAAGAAGAGGAAGGGGAAGGAATAGGGAGGAAGGACGGGAGGGAAGTAGAATGAGAGGAAAAAAACGAAGTGGAGGAGGAATACAAACACAGAGAGGTGATTAGCAACGATAGAAGGAGGAAGAGTAACAAAAGACTCAATACACGAGGGAAAAATGAAAGAAAGAAATAACAAATGGAAATATGAAGCAGAGGACGAATGCAACAATGACGGGAATGGACAAAAAAAAGAAAATAAAAGAAAGAAAAAGAAGAAGGGAGGTAAAATAGATGGGAAAGAACGAATATAAGGAGGAAGTGAGATGGGAGAGGATGAAGTAAGGGAGGAAGGGAAGAGGGAGGGAATAACGAGGAGGAAGAGGAAAGAGAGGGAGGAGGGAGGGAGAGGAAAACGAAGAGGGAGAGGGAAGAGTGGGAGAGGGGAGGAGGAAGACGGAGAGAGGCAGGGAGAAAGGAAGAAAGGAGAGGGAGGGAAGAGGGAAGGGGGGCGGGAAGGAGAAAGGGAGCGAGGGAGAAATTTAGGAAGAATAGTGAGGAGGGAGGATGGGAGGGAGAGAAGGAGGGAGGAAGTTAGGAAGAAGAGTGAGGAGGGAGGAAGAGAGAATATAGGAAGTAAGGAAAGAAGGGGAAAGGTAGGGAAAGAAAATGAGAGAGAGAGAGAGAGAGAGAGAGAGAGAGAGAGAGAGAGAGAGAGAGAGAGAGAGAGAGAGAGAGAGAGAGAGAGAGAGAGAGAGACCAATCAGCAATTAGAGGTCAGGCATGAGACACCCACGGCATACCACGCCCTCTCTCTCTCTCTCTCTCTCTCCTTTACTCATTCCTTTTCTCTCGTCATATTTTTTCCTGTGTTCTTCTTTCCTTTTTTCCTTCCTCCTTCTGTGTCTTAGTCTCCGTCTCTATCTATCGTGTGTGTGTGTGTGTGTGTGTGTGTGTGTGTGTGTGTGTGTGTGTGTGTGTGTGTGTGTGTGTGTGTGTGTGTGTGTGTGTGTGTGTGTGTGTGTGTGTGTGTGTGTGTGTGTGTGTGTGTGTGTGTGTGTGTGTGTGTGTGTGTGTGTGTGTGTGTGTGTGTGTGTGTGTGTGTGTGTGTGTGTGTGTGTGTGTGTGTGTGTGTGTGTGTGTGTGTGTGTGTGTGTGTGTGTGTGTGTGTGTGTGTGTGTGTGTGTGTGTGTGTGTGTGTGTGTGTGTGTGTGTGTGTGTGTGTGTGTGTGTGTGTGTGTGTGTGTGTGTGTGTGTGTGTGTGTGTGTGTGTGTGTGTGTGTGTGTGTGTGTGTGTGTGTGTGTGTGTGTGTGTGTGTGTGTGTGTGTGTGTGTGTGTGTGTGTGCTCTCCAGCATTCTGGTGTTCTCTCTTTCTCTTTCCATTCTTTTTTTCTCTCAGGCTCTCTCTCCTTGTATCTCAGTCAATTGATCTGTTTTCTTCCTCTTCTAACTCCCTATTTTCCCATTTCCTTCCTATATAACTGTCTATAGTATTTATATGTTTCTCTCTCTCTCTCTCTCTCTCTCTCTCTCTTTGTCTGTGAGTCTATTCATCTATGTCTATATCTATCTATCTATCTGTAGCTATCTGTCTACCTATGTGCACCTGTTTAACTATGTATGTATATATGTGTATGTATTGTTATGTGTATGTATTTATTTGTACAGTCCATCCCTTCGTCACCCCCACCATCCATTCAGTCATCTATCCAACCCATCCATCTGTCTGTCTATCTATCCATCACTTCTTTTATTACAGAATCCATCAATACACTTATTTACCCACTTTTTCAATCATTTTGTAACCTGTCCATGCAACTATCTATCTTTCCATCTATCTTATATCTGTTTAACTATCCAATTATCTCTCTATCCATCCTTCCATTTATCTATTAGCCCGTCAGTTTTTTTTTTAATTAATAACAGAACGGAGGAAGGAAAAACAAATGAATAAAAAAAAATAATCCATACACCAGATTACTGGTGTCCTCTGTTCATAAAATATCTGTAACAGTTAGACTTGAACAGCTGTGGGTTGAAGTTTGAAAGGAAACAACTCTGGGGAAGCGAGTTCCAGAGAGATGCAGTTCGGGGAATGAAAGAATTCTGATAGGCAGAAGTTCTGCAATATGGCTGAGTGACATTCCAGTCATGAGCGCTACCAGATGCCCGTGTAGCACTAGGGAAGGCATGGAGAGGTGGCACCATGGATGCAACTTCGTCTGAGCATTTACCAAAAAAATATCTGTAAAATAATGCAATGGAGGCAACATTCCTTCTTACTTGCAGGGGAGGTAGTTTATTTGTAATGGCAGGGTTGTTAACAATTCTAACAGCTTTGTTATGAATTTTGTCTAGTTGTTTTAATGCAACCTCTCCACATCCATTCCACAAGGATGAGCAATATTCAAGCTGAGAGCACACATGACTCTTATAAATTATAGCTAACTGCTCAACAGCGGAGAAGTTACGGACTCTGTACAATAATCCATGTTTCTTTGAGGCTGTTTTAGCAAGTGATCTAACATGACAGGTCCAGCTGAGGGCATTGCTAAGTGAGACGCCAAGAATTTCAATACTTGTAGAGATGGGAATATTAGTAGCACTGAAGGTAGTGTACGAATCAGGCAATATCTGTCTGTTAGTAAATTGTATATATTTAGTTTTACTAGCATTAAAAGAGACAAGGTCGTTTTGTCCCTATTCACTGATCGTAGATAGGTTTTGATTTATGGAAATGGGTGTACTGAGTTGAGAGGTAGAGATATTAGACTTCGTAAATGGGTGTCTGAGTGTGATTGAACTATGTAGTGTTGAGTCATCTGCATATGAGTGAATGGGATTGTGAGTGACAGATAAAAGATCATTAATATGAACCAGGAATAGGGATGGCGCCAGAACTGATCCCTGTGGCACGCCGGCGTTGACTGAGTGGAAACTGGAATATACATCATCTACTTTTACTCTTATTTTCCTGTCACTAAGCTATGAAGAAATCAAAGGAACAAAAGAAGTTAGTTATTGCATCTATTAATCAGTCAGCTCATCCATTTAATCCAGATTTCTATCCATTACTTAACTGACATGTTTTTAACCTATCTAATTAATTCATCCATGTCTGAAAGCATCCATCCATCCACCTTATCTATCCATCCATTCATCCATCTGTCCGTCTATAGTCATCCTTCCAACTAACCACCCATTCATCTTTCTAACCATCCATTCATCCATCCATCTACTGATCCGTCCATGTGCCTAACTATTCATCCATCCAATCATCTGTCTTTCTAACCATCCATCTGTTCACTTATTCATTTATCCATCCAGCTAACCACCCATTTATTATTCCCTTTATCCATCCATCGATCCATCTATCTAGCCATATCATCCATCTAGTCATCCCTCCAACCATCTAGCCATCATATCCATCCATCCATCTATCTGTTAAACCATCTGTCCGTCTATTAGGGGAGGCGGTGGCTCAATCGGTAGAGAGGTGGCCTGTAGTCCTAATGGACCCTGGTTCAAATCTTCGCTGGGGCAGGGAACAGTTTAAGGATTTGAATTTCATTAAATCAGGCTTTACTGATCTACCAGGTGACCCGCCGACATGTCGTAAAAATACCCCCGCTAATACCAATACACCAGTCCTGTATGAGACAGCCCTAGCATGTATTCAATATGGACGGTGGGTGTTAGCGCCGAAGCGGTGACATGTAGAGGTGTATGGTATGTAGGAGGACTGCTGGGCCTTGATAGCAGGCTGTGAAGCCTATGCCCAGAGTCGGACACATTAAAAAAAAAATAATAATAAAATAACCATTCATTTATCCATCTCTTCATATGACCAATCAAATAGCCATCCATCCATCCAGCAATCATTTTAATCATCCATCCATCCATCTATTCATCTACCCAACCAACTAACCATCCATTCATCCAACCATCTATCTTTCTAAACACTCATCCATCCATCAGTTCATCCGTCCATCCAACTAACCATGACATCCATCCACCCATCTATCTAACCATCCCTCCATCCATCTATGCATCTATCCATTCAACAGATCATCCATCCATCCATACATGCATTCATCCATCCATCAATTCATCCGTCAGACCAACTAACCATCCAACCATCTACCCATTTATCTACCCATCTGTCCACCTATCCATCTATCCAACTATCCATTCATCCATCACTTCATCCTTCCAACCAACGAATCATGCATCCATCTATCAATCTAACCATCCATCCAACCAACTAGTCATCCATCCATCAGTCTCATCATCCATACATCCATCTTAACCATCCATCCATCTATTCATCCGTCCAACCAACCACATTATGTAATCATCCGTCCATCCACTCATCAATCCATCCAGCCAGCCAGCAACCAGTGCAACCATCTCACAGTTCCTTTGTCAATCCAACTGGAGAATGGAAATTAGACAAATGATTCATTAACCTCTTCAACCCAATGACGTCCTTTGTAGTTGTTTTTGTTGTTACTTAGTGATTTTATATTAAGTTATAGTTGCTGGACACGAAGGTTAGATACATTCATTCATTCATTCATTGCCAGACGCCATGCATCCCAAACGGGGTGGCCAAGGGCTTAGAGTTAATTGTTTTACAGGGAGGGGCACTAATCCTCCACCAACCCCACTCGACAGGTTAGATACAATTCTCATTAATACTTTTATTGACCAGTAAGAGGTCAGTAGTAGTAGTAGTAGTAGTAGTAGTAGTAGTAGTAGTAATCTATATAATATGAAACCGTTGTCTGTGAAGGGTTTGTCCAACTACTCTTCCTTGATGCATGGACCATTTTTGATGAAACTTTACACAAACACTCCCTAGGGCCCCAGATTTGGCATAAACTATTGTGTGTGTGTGTGTGTGTGTGTGTGTGTGTGTGTGTGTGTGTGTGTGTGTGTGTGTGTTTCCAAGTTCATTTTTTTTTTTTTTTGCGAAATTAATTATCCCTCAATAGTTTGTTTTCTGAAGAGGAGGCAACAGACTGAAAGCCATTTTCTTCTAGCCTTGCCACATACTAATTTATTTATACACATTTAGTTATGTCAGAGTCCCGAAAAATAAACAGAGGGTGACGGACCAAACGTGCGTAGGCCGCCATAGACTGTCTTAAGTGTGTAATAATAATAATAAAAAGATAATAATAGAAATAACAATAACAATAATAATAATAATAATAATAATAATAATAATAATAATAATAATAATGACAACTAGAAATCGCCCAAAAAACAGTCCATTGCCATTAAAAAGCACCCGGATCCTAATTCGGATCCGCCACCAAGTTGAATCCTTTCTTTCTTGGTCCATGGTCCACTTTTCTACAAAATTCCATTGAAATTTCATTGAGAACTTTCGGAGATATTGTGCGGGGATACTCCTGATTCGGGTCCGGATCCGTCCCAAAATTTAACCATTCGTTCCTTGGACCATGGCCCACCCTTCCACAAAACTTAATCAAAATCCGTTCATAACTTTGTAAGTAATCCATATGACTGACAAACAGACAGACAGACAAACAAACCAACGCGGGGTAAAACAGCCTCAATGGTGGAGGTAATAATAATAATAATAATAATAATAATAATAATAACAATACTACTACTACTGCTGCTGCCACCACCACTACTACTACTACTACTGCTACTACTATTAGTATTAATAATCATCATCATTATCATCATCATCTCCCACATCATGAATAAAATCGTCTGGATATAGCAAGAACGAAATAAAAGAGAGACCCTAGCAAGGAAGGGGTTAATGACACAATATCTGAGTGCAAGCCAATAGTGGAGAGAGAACGTAATCCCCTTGAGAGCGAGAATCTTTTTATTTTCTTCCTATCCCCTGACAATGTCTTCTTCAAACTGGTAGTGTTATCAAAGCTATCTTCTGTACGAGAGATATTTCCAAAGCTGTCTTAATATATTTTGCAATTAGCACAGATACACTGAAATAAAACGTCATTGTAGTGAAGGGACCAAGATAAGACATTAACTCTTATCAGCCCGACGACCCTCTTTAGACTTCATTCTTGCTCTCACCGCCATTTTCCTCTGACTGGGGGTGAGTTTTCTAAGTGGAGGGATTAAGCATAAACATTAGTAGCCGTTTCACACTAAGAGGAATCCCCTAAGCGGGAAAAAAAAAAAAATGGTTATCTAGAATTAAATGAAAATGACGTCCTCGGGTGGAAGGGTTTAAATCGAGGTTCTAGTAGCCAAAACTCTCATCAGATTTTAAAACAAATTTCTTACTTTATACAGCTTTCTAGAAGGACCACATGAAATAATATTCTGACACACACACACACACACACACACACACACACACACACACACACACACACACACACACACACACACACACACACACACACAAACACACACACACACACACACAAGATAGCACCCGCTGTTCCTCTTCGAGAGTTACTTATAAATAGTTCATGGTAGAGTATTCGAAATACAGAGGATGGAATGGCTATATATATTTTTTTCACACCTACGTAATCGATTTGAGAACAGACATAATTTGATTGGTGTGTGTGTGTGTGTGTGTGTGTGTGTGTGTGTGTGTGTGTGTGTGTGTGTGTGTGTGTGTGTGTGTGTGTGTGTGTGTGTGTGTGTGTGTGTGTGTGTGTGTGTGTGTGTGTGTGTGTGTGTGTGTGTGTGTGTGTGTGTGTGTGTGTGTGTGTGTGTGTTTTAGTGAGTGGATGCGTGTTAGTTTTAACAAAATAATTTAATGTTTCCACCAGATGTCAGCCAAATTTAATGGAAGCATTGGAGGATAATCACTGGGTAAATTTATAGATTTTGAGAGCAATATGTTAAAGGTCAAGGTCACAGGGTTAGATCAAACTCTGATTAAAAAAGACGAACTCATTGTTTATCCTTCGCGTGAAGAATTGAGGGTAAGGCCCCCCCCCAAAAAAAAAAAAAAAATAGGATTCAGTTTCGAGAACAATTAGTAAAAGGTGAAGGTTTGGTCCGTATGTTTGGCCCATGTGTCTTGCAGTGAACATAATACAAGCGTTTCCATCTGATTTGGGCCAAGCTTAGTGGATGAGTTGAGGATCATCCAAGGAATTTATATATTGTTTTAAAGAACAGTAATTCAAAGTGAAGGTCACATGGCAAGGCCAGCTTAAGTTGTATGCGATTTTGACCAAATTTAATAGATAGGATTATGGTAAGACGCTGATAAGGGTAATCATGTTGAGAAGAATCGGTTAAAGGTCAACGCTGAAGGGTAAGTTCAGTGGACAAGGCGAAAAGGCACCGAAGGCTTAATTTTTATTTGATGATAACCAAACTTGGTGGAAGGGTTAAGGGTCGGCCGAAAACGACGTAGATCAGCTCTGAAAACAATCAGTCAATGCTCAAGGTCACAAAAAGGCCATAGTTCTACCTCTGTGTCAAGGCGTGCAAAAAATTACAAGAACATTCGTGATTTAATTTCTATAAAACTCGACAGATGGGTTGAAGATCACCCACGGTTTTTTAGAACAACAGGTCAAAGGTCAAAATCACATGGCAAGGTTAACTTAAACCGTTTTTATCCGATTTAGTACAAACTTTTAGGAATAGTTCAAGTTAATATAACAGTAAAGATATTAGAAATTGAGAGCAGTCATTCAAAGATCTTGGTCAATGAGCAGTCAACTCTAACTTACAGTAGTATAAGGATTGGTCAAGAATGGAGTAAATCTGTCTGTCTGTGTGTCTGTGTCTCTGTCTTGTTTTACTGATTTCTGTCTTCCTGTATTTAGCTCTTTTTTTCTTTCCTTCCTGAGATTATTTCCGCCGACCAATCATTCTCTACCTCTCTCTCTCTCTTTCCCTCTCTCTCTCTCTCTCTCTCTCCCCGTCTCCGTCTGTCTGTCTGTCTCAAGCCGTTCGTCCACCTGTCCAAGTCATCCATCCCTCAAGATTTCAAGCAATCCCTCCATCTTTGTATTCATCCATCTATTCGGCTAACTATCCACCAATTCATCCACTTATTCACTGATATTTCCATCCATTCATCTAGCGAATCATTTTCCTCTACCCATCCTACCAGTCTATCCATGCACCGGTTCTGTCTATCTCAATCTATCTGCTCATCAATCCATCTATCCACGAAACATTCATCCTCTAATGGTCCCTCTCTATGCATTCATCCATTCATTTATCTGTTTATCCATCCATCCCTCCTGTCATCCAACCATCCATCCAACTAACCGTTCTATAAATCGGTCTGTTCTTCCATCTATCTGTCCATCTATCCACCCATCCTTATTTCCATGCTTCCCATTAATCCAATATTCTCTCTTTCCGTTTAAAAGTCTGTCCTTCCATTCATATATCTTTTCCTCCATCTTTTTCTTTCATGATATCGGCTCATCTATCGATTCATCTTCCCATCTACCTATCAACCTAAATGCTTATCTACCCATCCATCCATCCATCCATCTTTCTATCCAACCATTTAGCTGAATATTCCTTCTCTTCTCCCTAACAAATTCTTTCCCCTCACTTCCTTCCCCTCTTCCTCCTTCTACGTGCTTTTTTTTCCTCGTTCTCTCCCTCATCCTGATCCTCCTTCCCTTCCTTGGTTCCATATTTATAAACTTTCTTGAGATTAAGTTGTGTATCTGAGTGTTTTATATTTTTGTCTCGCTCATACACCTTCCAAAGACTTCACAACTAAGATATATAAATATTCTTAGGCTCCCATGACTCTTACTTAAAAAATCGTCCGTTGGCACAATATAATACAAATGTAGTCCAGATCATAACAAAGTAAATGGTACAAGCATTAATACGGCCAGGCTCTATGTTTACTTCCAGCTGAACATAATCCTTTGGTGTTAACAGATAAAGTCATTGGCCCGTCTTCTCGTTCATTAAAGAGATTCCGTGGCACCTGTTCCTCAGCGATTCAGTTTTGGGATCTAGCTGGCTAATATTATACCTTACCTACGCAGTGTATGGCGATATTAGAATGATTTAAGGAACACACACACACACACACACACACACACACACACACACGATGGTGAAGTATCGTAAGCAGAATAAGCAGATTAGGAATAGATATTACGGAGCTTTTTAAACCGGGCTAAAGAGTTACTCCGACTATTACAAAATATTTCTGATAAAAGTCAACTGCTATAGAGGTTCGTTTATTAAGCAAAATGGTTAATTCTCCCTGCTTAATGTCAGCCGATTAGATCCACACAAACCCTACGTCAATAAGCGATGATTCTACCACTATTAACCCTTTAATGGTGGGAATATCTCTAACATTCTAGCTTAACTAACGTCAGATCATTTCATTCAGCAGAGAGTGAGTCAGCAGCCTAAGTGTATTAAAGAGAAATAATGAAAACTTGAATGTTCGTGAAGTTGGTTAAGAGCCTTGGTGAATACGGACGCTGATCCCCGGGGTGAAGGTGGGGATGGGATGGGGGAGGGGTGGGGTGGGATGGGGGTAAAGATGAAGGAAGGTCAGGGACATAGGGTGGGGAATGGGTGGAGGGGGTTAAAAGAGGGACTAACAGGGAGAGAAGGAGTCAAAAAGAGGGAGAAAGGGAAGGGGTAGGAGGGGAAACAAGACGCAAGGAGGGACAATGGATCTCAAAATGATCGGATCTTGAATTTGGCTCTGTATTGTATTTTGTTTTTCTCTTGGAGGGAACTATTACTGCAGGCTCATGCCTTTGGTTCCTTCTTCCTCGCATAAAAAAAAAAAAAAAAAAAAAAAAAAGTGGGGAGGGGAGTCAGGAGAGGGAGGAGAAGAAAGGGGGTAACTAAGGGTCAGGGGGGTAAGGGGAGACGCGGTAAAAGGGATGGAAAGGAAGGAGGGGGAGTGTCAGGAAGCGCGTAGTGACCCAAGAGTAGTGTGACCCCGGATAATGACCCCAGATCTCAAATTTGTACACATTGCCTAACCTCTCTTTGTGGTGCTGGGGGAATGTGAGAGAGTGAGTGAGGGAGAGTAAGAGAGAGGGGCGTGAGGGTGGAAGGGAGAGAGAGGAGAGGGAGAGAGGAGGGAGGGGTGGTGGGAGTGTTGGTGTGAAGAGAGTTGGAGAGAAAAGGGAAAAGAGACGTGTGTGAGAAGGAGAGATGAGGAGAAGAATATGAAAACGGGAAAAAAAGAAGGTTGGTAGTATTAAAGGATGAGAGAGAGAGAGAGAGAGAGAGAGAGAGAGAGAGAGAGAGAGAGAGAGAGAGAGAGAGAGAGAGAGAGAGAGAGAGAGAGAGAGAGAGAGAGATACACAGTTACATAGATACCAGCAAAGTGCACTTGGTGAGCGCGTGACGAGCAAGCGAGCGTTTGTACAGTCAAAGACAAAAGTGTCGTGAAATTTGATGAAAATATCTGTTGAAAGACAATTGTTTTAGTGCCGTCTGCTTCGCGTCGAGCGGCAGGTTGGCAGCACTGACTTGCGTTGCCATTTACTCCAGGTGACCGGCCTATGGATGCCAGCATATTTTTTTGTAACTAAGAGAAACTAATCTACATATCTTTCTGACTGCTGTTTTCATTTAGTATATATGAAGCGAATCTCATTTTATTTTTTTATTGTCCGCAACGTTGCAATTCAATTAGCTAAATAAGTGTTCGGAAGTCAGTTCTCCATCTTTATACACTGTAATTCTGCTAATCAAGTTGATAATTATGACCTGGGACGGACGTTATGTAACAGTGTTGTAAAACAAGACTGACTATAATATTCAACACATAAGAACAGAGTTACTGTATTATGATAATCGAATTTTTTACCCGTCACCGCCCAGGAGAGGCTCGGGGGTCGGGAATTGTTTTCACTTGGTTTGTTTGTTTGTTTGTTTGTCTTAAGCGAAAACTACCGGTGCGATTTTGACTAAAATTACAGAGATGATGTACTATGACTTTCTGATCACCTGATTAAATTCTGGGCCAAGTTGGGCAAAGGCTCAGGCTGTAGGCCCAACTAATTAAAAAAAAAAGTAAAATATTCTTTTTTCGCCATAACTCCTTTCAAACTCTTCATATCGACATGAAACCAAAAACTAAAGGTGCACCTTTCAAATCTGCATCCTATAACATGCCTCATAACATCAGAGAGATCACCCCCCAGTTAGGAGTAGGAGGGACAATGTCATGTGGGTCTGGCCTATAATTTCAAATGGGCATAAAATTGTCAGTTTTCACCCGATTTATTCCAAATTTGATATGTGACACCTTTGACTGGATATCCTGTTGTGTTCATACGGCAGCACTAAAATGACTGCCGGGGACGGGTTTGTCGTGCCTTAGCACCGCTTCTTGTTTCTTTTAGAATGGCTGGCGAACTGAATACCACAGACGAGCTCGAACACATTAACCAGACGACCGAAGTCTGCGCACAACTGTTAGTGTGCTTGAATGTAGGTGCAGTTCGTTTCATACGGCGTTAGCACTGCGTGCAGGTGCTGCTTCCATCGTTGCGATTATTTCCTGGTCCTGTAGTGGTGTGGTAAAACGAGGACGACCTGGACGATGACGGTGCTTCGTTGTGCCTTCCTCCTAAATTCACGTAATCCACCTTTCCATAGTTAAGATTATCCCAAATGGTTGAACTGTTCAAGATTCGCTTCCCTTAAAAAAAGGGAGATCATGCCACCTTTCATCTCCCTAATAGTTGGTTGCAGGTTGCTTTCCTTCTCAATATCAAGGTATAGTAGGTCTGCTTGACGTTTTGTTCTACGGTGTAAGATGAAATGTCCAGGTGATCATCGCCTAAACGTTAGCATTTCGTCTCTCAAAGGAAATTTGGACTCAGTAATTCTCTCGAGTCGACAATAAGGTTTCAGAATTTCCTAGATCCATTTATACCATCGTCCAATTGGCATCAGGTATGAAGCTTGAGGAAGTCAGGCTAGCCAACCACGACTATGTAACTGTGGTAGAGGTGTCATAATGTTTCAAGCATTACACTTAATCCTCGGACCAAACCACGACACGACTTTTGTCTTTGACTGCTCATACGCCTTTCAACATGAATTCAACTTTGCGTAAACTTTCAGCATTTTTGGTGGGTTAGTTAAACAATAACAGAAGAATAATTGAGCAAAAATATTTACTTTCTCACGTTTTCTGTCTGTCTGTCTCTCTCTCTCTCTTTCACACACACACACACACACACACACACACACACACACACACACACACACACACACACACGCGTGGAATATATGAGCTCTCAGCTCCCTTCCGGGAGGGTAAAAGCTGACGATCACGACCATCAAGTGATCCTGACCGACCCGGTGAATTACACACACACACACACACACACACACACACACACACAC
>NC_137030.1:29308415-29328415 GCF_032717465.1 Coenobita brevimanus | reverse complement strand
GTAAAGGAGTAATTCCAAGCCTAATAACGGTATATACGAGTACACAATGAGGAGGGTCTATTAAACTGAATATAACTGTCTCTGATGGCAAATATGACTCAAAAGGCATCATCACACTGAATGGGTTAAGAAGGACTAAGATGACGGTTTGGGTAGGGGCCCGAGGCTAGGTTTCCTTAGTTTATAGCCCCCTCAGTACAAGATGGTCTAACCTAAGATGACTAAAATCGAGGGACTGTGGCATGAACAAAATGAAGAAAAAGTCATTACAATGGAATTTATGGACTCTATGTCTTCCACGAAAGAAGGAAAAAATAGATAGACAGAGAGAGAGAGAGAGAGAGAGAAATTATGCACTTTGGAAATAAAACCCAAATGAAATCACTTGCCAATAGTAACATATGAAACAGCGTCCTTGAAGTGAAAGAGTTGATAGCGGAAGGTAGGAGTAGAGTTAGAGGATCCAGGGATGAGCTAAAATGACCATAAGATTTAGTGGTAGATGACAAGGCTAAGGTCCTGGTGGCATAACGTGATCGCAAAACCTCAATCCTCGTCTCGGAGCTTCGAACCCATACGAGTGAAGCAAGATCATCACTCAAATGCCTAAAATCAATAAATTACAAGGTGTCTTTGCTTTATTCTTTAAGAGGACATGTTTTATTTTGTGTGTGTGTGTGTGTGTGTGTGTGTGTGTGTGTGTGTGTGTGTGTGTGTGTTATTTTGTGTGTGTGTGTGTGTGTGTGTGTGTGTGTGTGTGTGTGTGTGTGTGTGTGTGTGTGTGTGTGTGTGTGTGTGTGTGTGTGTGTGTGTGTGTGTGTGTGTGTGTGTGTGTGTGTGTGTGTGTGTGTGTGTGTGTGTGTGTGTGTGTAGGGAAGGATAGGGAATACTGCCCGTGTGAGAAGGAGGGAGTATGGACATCCCGTGTTATGTGTATGTGTAATATGTGCTTGCGTGCGTGTGTGTGCGTACATGTGCGTGCGCGTGTACGTATACGTGTGTGTGAGTGGACGCGTGATGGGTCCCAGTAGGGCTTTTGGTGTGTGATGGTTGAGCTGGTACCTCGCCCCCCCCCAATCTCTCTCTCTCTCTCTCTCTCTCTCTATCTGATTCCATTCCTCTTCTCTTTTCTTCCCTTTTACTGCTCTCTACCTCTCTATCTACCTCTCCTTCTCTCCTCTTCCTTCTGACTCCCTCCCTCCTTCCTTCATATTACCGACTACTTCCTTCTCTCTTTGACTCCCACCCCTCCTTCTCTCTCTTCCCCCTTCCCCCCTAATAATCTTCCTCCTTCCAGTCCTTTCTCCCTCTCTCTCCCTCCCTCTTTCTCCCTCCCTCTTCTATGACTCACTCCCTCCTCCCCTCCCTCCCTGTCTTTCTCCCCCCCTGCCTCTATGACTCCCTCCCTCCCTCTTTCCTTCCCTCCTTCTCTCTCCCTCTTTGCATATATTAATTTCCTTGAATCATAATTAACAGTAATCCTTATTATCCACACAGAGCTAGATTTCTGTGTCAGCCAATCGGCATAGCAAGGAAATACTAAGAGAAGAGAGAGAGAGAGAGAGAGAGAGAGAGAGAGAGAGAAAGACAGACAGACAGACAGACAGACAGACAGACAGACAGACAGACAGACAGACAGACAGACAGAATAGCTATACTCTTTTTTTTCTAAGTTGGCCCAGACTGTTCTTTTGTAGCTTGTTTCATGTGGCTCAATGGCAGGTAAAGACATTATACTCTATTTACTGTAACTTGGCCTAAAATTGCTATCTCTCCATCTTGAATGTAGAGCTGCAACAGTAGAATAACACTAGAATATGATACTAGTCAAGAAAAAGTGCTGTGGAAAGTATATAGAATAGAAGCATCGTCTTTTTCTATCACTCAGCTACGCGAAATAGGCTGTTCAAGGACGAAAATTTAGGCCAAGTTTAGGTAAAAACGGTATGGTACGGCTCTACATCCTTTCCTAAAAATTTCTTCATGACAAGCATTATACTCTGGTGCTAATGTCTTCTTACACCTCAGCAATCATGATGGAGAGATGGATGTTTTAGGCCAGGTTAGTGCAAAAAGATTGTAGTCTCATATTACTCCATACTAGATATAGGGACATGAGGCTAGACTGGTGTGGTCAAGTTCATTTAAGGGTACATGAGCTGCCTACTTCCTCTGATGACATTAGATGATTAAGAAGTCTCCAGTCACTTCATGGGTACCGAAGCTAAACAAATTGTAACTCCGACTTGGATTCTCTAACTACAAGACAATCAGAGAGTATACTGAACCACTTTCTGACCATACTACAAAACTAATATATTCTGTGAACTTTACCTTGGCTTAAAACTACTATCTGTCCATCTTGAATGTGGGGCTGTAAGTCATAGGTAGACACTAGAGTATGATGCTAGTCACGAAGAAGTGCTAAGGAAAGGATTCAGTGTCGCCGTATTGTGCATTTCTGTCATGTAATAACGGGAAACAAGTTACAAAAGGATGAAAGTATGGACCAAGTTAAGTTAAACGAAATAATTATAGTGTTTCAGTACTTAGTATTTATACTCAACACAAGGAACGTCTACCCTTGCGTATAGCAGCTGCCAAATTCAGTGTACTAGTGATTCACTGTAATAAGACAATAGCTGTGAAATTTTACAGAAAGCAACATATACTGTATCTAAGTGAGAAAAGCCCTGTCGTGAAAATGCCAGTACAAGCAAGCACCAGTGAGCTGCATCGTTACAGGTAAATACTGGAGAACATACTGACAATGAAGCTAAGATAGTCAGTAATCTTAATACATTCATCACACCTTCATTTACATACATATTACAAGCACAACTTCTACAGCTTTTGTAACATTTGTGACAACCTGTTAGCATTATCATAATCGGTAAGAGAGATGTAGTTTAATTATTAAGAGAGACATACAAGGAAATGTCATAGGCCTCAACTCAGCTTTTCAACAAAAATATTAAGAAGTGGCATTGAGTCTTATCGCTGCAAGTTAGCAAATGCGAGTTCATAAAAAATAAAAAATGGTAGACATAATTTCTGCTGTTGGAAAATTCTTCAGTATCAAGCATATTCATTCCATCATCATCATCATGACCTTTCTTCCCACCTAAGGATGGGGTGAGGCAGGATCCAGAAACAAAAAAGAGAAAGCACAACAGAGGGAGAGCTATGAGCAACATGTCCACTGCAACCCCGCTCTTCCTCATAGGCCTAACAATCTGCACTTTTTTTTTTATTTAGATATTTTTCTTGATCTCGCTTACCTGTCAGATAGTCAGTCCATTATCGCATAAAAAACGTATGCCGAACACATCGCGTGCTCCCCCAAACAGTACATAATTCATCCATCCAAATCGATCCCTAGTTAATTCCTTAGTCGCGTTAACTTTTATATTTCTCGTACTCCCTTACCATATTCATGCACCTTCTCCTTGACCTACAACGCCTCCTTCCATCCTAAAACACACTCATAAATACCCTTTTCACTACCTTACTTAATCTGTTTTCTTTTTATAATCATCGAAGCAAACAATATTCTACTCTGTTATCCATAAACTTCAGTGAATCACATCAATTCAAGCCTATCCACTCTCCACACTCCATTTCCACTGCCTTAATTTTTGCTATCATGCTGTATCAGAGTTTAACAGCCACGCATTATGTTGGCGGAAACACACCATACAATCTTCTTGCAGTCTCCACGTTCAGACCACAGTTTAGTATTTAGGCCTTGATAGCACCAGCCACGTTTTATCCCAGTGTCACTCTACTTTAGGGTCTATTAGCACCCCTCTTATCTGTAACTTCATCGAGGCATTTAATCTCTCTCACCAGTTCAAGTCCCTCTCTCCATCACCTGCACATTACTGTGTGTGTCACCTTTCTCGACACCATTAAATTTACTCCAATCTATATTTACCTTCAAGACATGACGTTCACAGACATCAACGACACACTCCCCCAGTTTGGTAAGCTTCTTTTCTTCACCAGCAGGCAATAGAACAATATCTGCGTATATCAGGTTTAAAACGCCCCACCTTTTTACCACGTGTCACACTCCCATCCCTTTCTCCACAACTCAACTGCTAACCTCTCTAAAAATCTAATATAATATAACATGCTGCATACTGAACAGTCATGGGGTCACTACACATCCAACACTGATACTGAACCACTTAGTCTCCATCCACTCTTCCGTATGCATCACTATCACCATTAAAACAACAGCATTCACCAGCTTTCCATCCTTACCATGCATGCATAAAGCCTTCAGTAATCGCTCTCTAGTTAACCTGTAATAAGCTTTTTTTTTTTTTTTTTTTTTTTTTTTTTTTTTGAGATTTAAAAGTGCCTTATATAACTAACTTCCCTTCCAACATGTTTTCTCGACTACATGTCTCACTACAATATCTGATCCACACATCCCCTACCACTCCTAAAACCACCCTGTTCGTCACTCACCTCACATTCTGATACCTTCGTTACCTTCTGTATAGGTATTTTTCTTTATACCTTTCCCAGAACAGTTAGCAGAAATATCACGATGATTTCATCCAAGTACACAAGAATATGAAAAACAAGATATGACAGCAGATTAGCATTTCGTATTAAACTTTTCAGGTTACTTTAGAGGCAATGGCTATGAAATTATTAGCATCGGTTTCCAATCAAATGTACTATAGCCTGTCCTCGTACACAGAATAAGCAGTAGATGAGCACAGTGCGGCAGACTGTGACTGTACTTTCATCAGCTTTAAGACTCATATGATTACTTTCAGCTACATCAATTTGTCTGATATTAGTTAGATTGGAATACAGTGTACCAGAGTTGATCCAGCCATGAGATTACACACACACACACACACACACACACACACACACACACACACACACACACACACACACACACACACACACACACACACACACACACACACACACACACACACACACACACACACACACACAGAAAGAGAGTCTACATCTTTACCATCTCTTTCTCCAGCTAATAAAACATCCCGCCTACCACAGTCACATTCATTACCTACTGTAGAAAGGGTCAGTAAAATGTCTGTTCAGTTTTTCCTTTTTCCCATCCTACCTACCTAACTCCCTCCTTCTCTGAACCTGCTTTCCTGCCTTTGGGTTTCATACATACCCCCCCCCCCGTCTCTCTCTCTCTCTCTCTCTCTAACTACATCTCTCCTTCTTTGACTCCCTTCCTACCTACCTTCCTGCCTTTTATTCCCTCCCTACCAGTGTTCCTCCCTTAGATTTGTCTTCCCGACCTCCCTACCTATCTCCACCCCCTCCTGTCTTCCTTCCTCCCTCTCTGGCTCCCTCCCTACCTGCCTCTCTCCCTCTCTGTCTCTATCCCTCATACTCTTTCCCTCCCTCTTACTTTCTTCCTACCTCCTTCCTTCTCTGTCTACTTACGTACTTACACATCTACGTCCCGCCTTCCCTCCCTCTGACTATCGCTACCTACTTACCTACCTACCTATCTCGCTTTCTCTGACTCTCCCTACTCACCTACCTGCCTACTCACCTACCTGCCTACTTACCTGCCTACATACTTAACTACCGCTGACTTCCCATCTACATATCCATCTCCCTTCAACCGACTCTCTCGTTTCCTCCCTACCATCCCTTCCTCCCTTCCTTCCTATCTATCGACCTTCCCAAATCTACCTACCTTCCTCCAACCCTCCCACCCATTCAGCTTTCTTATCTACCTATCTACCTACCTCCATCGCTCTGACTCTCTCTCTCTCTCTCTCTCTCTCTCTTTCTCACCCTAACTCTGGCTCTTCCTCCTTCCGATTCCCTTCCTTCCTTCTTACCTACCCATCTCTCTCTCTCTCTCTCTCTCTCTCTCTCAC
This sequence comes from Coenobita brevimanus, assembly GCF_032717465.1. NCBI lineage: Eukaryota > Metazoa > Arthropoda > Malacostraca > Decapoda > Coenobitidae > Coenobita > Coenobita brevimanus. Next base: position 29,322,515 of record NC_137030.1, on the reverse strand, counting down.
TCTAACTCTGGCTCTTCCTCCTTCCGATTCCCTTCCTTCCTTCTTACCTACCCATCTCTCTCTCTCTCTCTCTCTCTCTCTCTGCTTCCTACTTCCCTCCTTGACAGAGAAAAATAAAACAATAAAGATGATGGATTGTAAATGAGATAAAGAAAGAGAGAGAGAGAGAGAGAGAGAGAGAGAGAGAGAGAGAGAGAGAGAGAGAGAGAGAGAGAGAGAGAGAGAGAGAGAGAGAGAGAGAGAGAGAGAGAGAGAGAGAAGGAGATAAGCTATGAATATTTTCAGGTGGACACTTACAAGATGACGGAGTAAATTGAGGGAGGGGAAAATGAAGGAGGGAAAGATGGAGGAAGGAAGGACGAGGAGAAGAAAAATGAAGGAGGAAAAGATGGAGGAAGGAAAGAAGAACCGAGGAAAAATGAAGAAGGGAAAGATGGAGGAAGGAAGGACGAAGGGAGGAAAAATGAAGGAGGGAAAGATGGAGGATGGAAAGAAGAACGGAGGAAGAATGAAGGAGGGAAAGATGGAGGAAGGATAGACGAAGCAAGGAAGAAAGCAGGAAGAATGAAAACATGAGCAGAAATAAAATATTAGAAGGAAACATGGAGGATGGAAAGATGCAGAGGAAAGACTGGAACGGGAAAGAATGAGGGGGGGGGGCATGGAAAGAGGCAGGAAGAGATAGAGAGAGGATGACGTAGAGGAATATCAGGTAGGGAGAGAAAAATGAGGAAGAGAAGATGAGAAACTAGCGGAGAGAAAGGAGAGGGAAGGATGGATGGCGGAACAAATAAAAGAGGGAAAGATGATAGGGAGTAAAAAGGAGGAAGATGCAGAGAAAGGTTAGTTATAGATTTAAAATGGAGTGGAGTTAGGACAGGGAAAGATGGATTGAGATGATGATGGAGAAAGATGGCATCGAAGATTTAAAGATGAGGGAGGTAAAGACTGAGAAAATAAAGGAGGGAAAACCGAAAGAATAAAGCAGTAAAGAAGAAAAAATGAGAGACAGTAAAGGGTAGAACGGAGAAAGGGAAAGAGCAGAGGACGAAGGGGGAAAGGGAAAGAGCAGAGGACGAAGGGGGAAAGGATAAGAGAGGGAAAGATGAGGAAGGGAAGGATGAAGGAAGGTTAAGATGAGGCAGGAGGAAGAGACGGTAAAGGCGCAAAGAATGATGAAGAAAAATAAAGGAAAACTAATAAAGTAGGAAATATTTATGAAGGAAGGTGAGATAGGGATAAAAGAAATGCTAAATGGGGAGGAGAAAAATGGAAAATGAATAAATTACGAAATCAAGAAGGGCGATGAGGAGAGGGAAAGGAAGAGGGAAGGAAAAAAGAAGGAAGGGAGGGAAAGATAAGTGTGTGTAAAATGAAAGGAAGGAAATAATGGAGAGTAAAGGAAGGCTTAGGGAACAAGAGACAAGGAGAGGAAGGGAGAATATATGGAAAAAAGACGAAAGGAAGGAACTATGAAAAGGTGATGGAATATTGAAGGAGTGAATAATGAATGACATCGTGGCTATTAACAATGAATAATGAAAGAGGGGGTGAAATATGAAGAACTAAAATATTTGGTGAGAAAGAGAATATGAAGAAAGGGGAGAAAGAAAGAGGAAAGAACTATGAGTACAAAGGAGAAATCAGAAGAAGAGACGATAAACTGAAGATGATAAGCTAGGAAAATGAAGCAGGTGAGGAGGAAAATGATGAAAGAATATGAGAGGAAGAAAGTGATGTGTGATGGAAACTGGAAGACAGAATTAAAGAGGGAAAGAAAGAAGGGAATGACGAGTTGGTGAAAAATGAAAGAAGAGATGCAGTAGATAAATGAGGAATGGAAATATGAGGGAAGAAAAAAAATTGAAAAATTAAGCATAAAGAGCGAGGGTATAAAAAAGTGAAGGAAAGAGCGGAAAGATGAGTGAGAAAAAAGAAGAGGGAAGAGATGATGAAGGAAGCGAAGATGGTGAAAATGAAGGAAGGAGTAAGGAAAAGGAATGTAGGTGGAAAGAACGAAGGAATTATGAAAAGATGAGGGAATGATGATGGATGGAAGAGAGAATTTAAAGGGAAAGGAAAATGGAGAGAGGAAAAAGGGAAATAAGAAAAGGAAGGAAGTAAATAAGGAATGACTGAGAAAGGAAGATGAAGGGGAAAGAGGAAGGAAAGGAGGGAAAGACCACTGATGTAAAAATGAATGACTGATAAACACATAAACCCCAACATATAACCTGCAACTCATATGCATAGCTACTTACATACCCGGTGACGAGAGAGAGAGAGAGAGAGAGAGAGAGAGAGAGAGAGAGAGAGAGAGAGAGAGAGAGAGATTAATATTCCACTTTTTCGCTTATGTTCTACCTTTTTACCTTTCGGGTGATGAGGTAAATTTCCAGGTAACAGAGGATACAGTATACCCCTTCACTACCATCACGTCATTTGTTCTTTCTACGTGGAGATGATTTGACTCAGTTTAGGAGGGACTTTTAACCTGAAGGGATTAGATATAGCTTTAACAATTCCTTCCACACTAGTGTTTAATCAAGATAACTGAATAAATTATCTCTTGGTTGAAGGGATGAAATGCACTGTATGTTATCAAACCGGAGTTAAGAATCGATAAATCCCTTGAGTACGAGGAGCCTAAACTAAGCTGAACAAAATCGTCTGACGGGGATAAGAATGAAAAAAGACGTGTTGGCGATTACTTTATATATGTTTACTACGAAAGCTTTCCCACAGCCGAGGAAAATCGCCATACGAGAGCAAGAATAAGGTAAGAAAGAGGTAATGTGCTAAGATCTACTCTTTATCACATCCCTTGAAACATTTCCCTACAATGTGCTTTGTATTTTTATTCGTGCTGCCATCAGACGGTTTTATTCAGCGTAAGGGAAGGTCTCTCGTAGTGAAGGGGTTGAGGATGGATTCTGCAAAGCCGTCAATTTTAGGATAGTATTCGTAAGTTAACCAATGTTCGTAAGTGTAGTAATGAAAGAGAGGTATCATTGGAAGGAAAGTGTGAAATGTCAGTCCAGTTTCTCTCTCTCTCTCTCTCTCTCTCTCTCTCTCTCTCTCTCTCTCTCTCGTATATCCCTCCTTCCTCCCATAATTTGCTTCCTTGATCTCTCCTCTTCCCCACCTCACAGCCAGCCCTTTCGTCTCCTCTCCCTCTCTCCCTCCGTCTCTCCCACACATCTCTCCATGCCTTTCCCACTTTCCTTCTCTTTCCTCCTCTCTCCGACCCTCTCCTTACTCCTCGAATCTCACTACCTTTCCTCCCCTTTACTTCCCCTTCCTTATCCGTCCCCCCCCCCTCTCCTCTTAACTCCTTAATCTCTCATTCCTTTCCTCTCTTCACCCTTTCTCTTTACTCCCCTCCTCTCCCCTCCCTCCCCTTCTCTCTCTCTTCCTCTTCTAACCCTTCCTCTCCTTTCCCTCCCTCTCTGCACCCAACCTCTCACCTTCTCTCCCCTCCATTCCTCACCTTTCCTTCTTTCTCTATCCCTTCCTCATCTTTCCCCTTCTTCCTCCACCTCTCACCTTCCTTCCCTTTCTCTCCTCCCTCCCTCTAATCTTCCCTCCCCTTCTCATCTCACCCTCTTTCTCTCCCATTTTTTAACTTTCTCTCTCCCTCTTTCTCTCTCCATTACGCCTTTCTTTCCCTCTTTCCCATTTTCTTCCCCTCTTTCCTGCCCTGCCCTCCTCTCCCCTCCCCTCCCAACCTCGTCCCTTTCTTCCACCACCTCTTCTTTCCTCCCTTTTCTCCCTCCATCACCTCTTCTTTCCTCCCATTTCTCCCTTCCACCACCTCTTCTTTCCTCCCTTTTCGCCCTCCACCACCTCTTCTTTCCTCTCCTTTCTCCCGCCAAAGACCGTCTCTCTTCCTTCCCTTCACCTTTCTTCCTTCCTCTCCTTTTCCATTCGTCTTTCCTCTCCCCACCCCTTTCGTACCCCCACCCCCTCCTCTTCTCTCCCTCCACCTCTTCTTCTTGTCCCCCTCTTCCTTTTCATCCTCCTCCTTTCTTCCCTCCTCCCCTCATCATATCCCTACTCTCCTCGCCTCATTCATCTCTCTACCCTCATTTCCACCTCTTCTCCGCTCCCCTCCTCATTTTCAGCCTCTCCTCCTTCTGCATAACTTCACCCACCTCTCTCACTCTTTGACCTAGCCCCCCCCTCCCCCCCTCTCTCTCTCTCTCTCTCTCTCTCCACTTCTCCTCTCATTCCCATCCTTTTGCTGTTTTCTTATTTGCCCTTTCGCATTTTTTCATTTCTCCTTCCCTCTACCACTAATTTATTCCCTGCTTTCTTCTTCCCCTTTTATTCTGTCCCACTTCTCCTTCCCTCTTCTCCTCTCCACATCATTTCCCTAACCTATCCTCCTTTGTAAATGCTGGTAATTATCTCAACACCTCTCTCTCTCTGCCACTGACCTAGTACTGTATATAAGAATGGAACTATGTACGTGAGTCACTGTGGGATCCAGGTGTGGTGTACTGGCTTTCTCAAACGGGACTGATTCGATTTCAGGCAAACTTGGTGAAAGGGTTGAGGATCAGCTAAGGATTTGATCTATTGGTTTGAGAGGAATAAGTTAAAGATCACAGTCACGGGGGAAAGGCAACTTTAACATATCTATTTTATATCAAATTTGGCAAAAAGGTTGAAGGTAATGCATAAATGAAGGAAGTCGAAAAAGAGAAAAATCAGTCAAAGGTCAAGGTCACAAGGCAAGGTCACTGGGCATAGTCAAAGTTCAAGACGTGTGTGCTTGTGTGAATAAAAAAAAATCAATTTTGGTCTGATCCTGAACCAAACGTGGTGGAAGAGTTGAGGGTAAACCAAGAGGCTGTGCTGATTTTGACAACAACGGAGTCAAAGGTCGTGACACAGCAACGTCAATCTCTCTCTCTCTCTCTCTCTCTCTCTCTCTCTCTCTCTCTCTCTCTCTCTCTCTCTCTCTCATTTCTTCCTCTTGTCTTCTTTCCTCTCTTTTCTTTCCCCACTCCCAATCTCTTTCCCCTATCGTTCCTTTCTGACTCATTCCTCCTCTAACCCTTACTTCCTTCCTCTTCCATCACCTTCTCTTCTTTCTCTTCTGTCTTTTCTCTCTCTCTCTCTCTATCTCTCTCTCTCTCTGTTTTCTCTCCTCCCTCTGTTCTTTTTCTCCCTCCCTTCCTTCTCCCTCTCATCTGCCTCCCTCTTACCTCTAAACAGCTGAAACAAACAAATCAACATTTATCAGAATTAAGCTCAGTTTAATCCCTCTCCTTCTTCCCCACCCCTCCCCCTCTCTCTCCCGTCTCTCTCTCTCTCTCTCTCTCTCTCTCTCTCTCTCTCTCTCTCTCTTGTAATCCTTTATTTTTCAGCTGCGTTCTCTAATACCGATGTCTAAATTTTTATGCCATATTTTTCACTCTCACTTTTTATCTCCATCTGTTTATTCTCTCTCTCTCTCTCTCTCTCTCTCTCTCTCTCTCTCTCTCTCTCTCTCTCTCTCTCTCTCTCTCTCTCTCTCTCTTATGCGGTTTTGCGACTAACTTCACTTATTTTGTTTTTCTTTTCATTCGGTTCTTTCTCTGCTTCACCGCGTCTTCTCCTTCTCCTCCTCCTCCTCCTCCTCCTCCTCGACTCATTGCTTTAAGCTAAATGATACATGGCAGGAGGAGGAGGAGGAGGAGGTGCAGGAAAGAAGGAAAAAGATAAAGAGAGACGGAATGAGGAAATAGGACAATTAAGAATGACAGGAGAATAACAAAGGGGAAGGCGAAAGTACTGAGTACCTCACGTTACAATGTTACAGAAACTACACAAACATTACAGTCCGAGAGAGAGAGAGAGAGAGAGAGAGAGAGAGAGAGAGAGAGAGAGAGAGAGAGAGAGAGGGAGAGAGAGAGAGAGAGAGAGAGATGAGGAGGGGGATACCGCTCTTCCTCTCTCAAAAACACACGAGAAAATGGAAATATATTTATGATAACTGAATATGACGTCACTAGCGATACATTTTTCACATTGTGAGAACATAAAAATGAAGGGTAGTGGCTGGGGTCAATTTTGAAACAATATATATAGATAGATAGAAAGTAGATAGATGGGGAGGGAGGGAGGCAGATGAATAGATTTACTTTGGTAGGTTGGTTGGTGCGTGCGTAGGTCGGTAGGTAGGTTAGTAGCCTGGTAAGTAGGTAGGTTAGCAGTCTAGTAGGTAGGTAAGGTAGTAGAATTTACAGCGCGAATGACCAGCCTTGCTCTTCCATGAGTAGGAAACCCACCCTCGGATGTACACCCTTACGGGTCCCTGTCGTTTGCGGCTGCGCCAGGCAAACACTCATCGCTTCACATGGTTATACAGGTACACCCATCGCAGTGAATGGTTTCCTGTATTACAGGAAATCATTTAGCTTGTCACCTAGTGTAGTCACCAATGACATCACATTTTTGATGATCATGGGCACCCTTTTCATTAATAACAACAACAACATAATACTCAGATAAAATGGCCATGATGATGATGATAACGCAGAGGACTTAGAGAGTGCAAGACCCGCGCCCGTCAGATGATCAAGCAGTCGAATATTTAACTTTTTCCTGTGACCTTAACCTCTGACAAATTACTCTTAAAATCATCTTACTTCATTCTTTCCTAACCCTTAACATTTTCACCGATTTTGGTTGAGATCAAATCAGAATTGTGTGTGTAGTAGTTGGTGCAAGGTTAAATATAAACTGTGCATGTTCAATCCATCTTAAGGATTGATGTAAATTGTGAGATTTTTGTAGATTATATTTTTGAATAATATAAAATCTTGAGGAATACAGGACTCAGCCAGGTTGTCTTAGTGGTACAGCCTGCCCTGGTGAGGGTTTGTAGTCTGCCCTACCTCGAAGCGTGAGACAGATGCCCCCTACATGCTGAGCTTAGTAAAATCTGCAACACACTGGAGGCAGTAGTTAGGGTTGCCTTATGATATGATGAAAGAATGAAGAGATAATAAACACATCTGTATACATTGGAATTGATAAAAAGAAATATTTATATGTTGCATTTTTAATATATTGCACACGCATAAGTGGGACCGCTATATATGATATCGCTTTGTCCATTGACCTTGACCTTTGATCTTTTAATATGACCTCGACCTTTGATCTATTAATATGACCTCGATCGCTGACTGTTCTTAAAATATTTTTTTTTTTACTTGTATCCACCTGAATACTGTTGCAAAATTTTTTGACATCAGATATAAACTAATTAATTTGACCTTCCATATTGCTTTGACGTTTGACCTATCTGTTTAAAAAACAGTAGGTCAAACTGTTGGGTGATCCTCAGTTCATTAAGCAAGCTTGATTCAGATCAGATCAAAACTGTTTAGTTATCATGTTCACGCACTGGCACACGGGTCAAACTTTGACCTTGCCCTGTGACCTTGTCCTTTGACTGGTAGTTCTCAGAATTGAACCCCTTTATTCTTCACAGACCATTAACCCCTTGCCAAAGATTGTTGTAAAGAGAACAGACACTTATTATGTTGCCTTTGGTTTCTGGCTTTGACCTATGACGTGTTTCTTTTAAAAATAAAGAGGGAGGGGCTACTCCTTGGTTTAAATTCATCTCTTCCACCATGCGAGGGAGAAAGAAAGAATGTTGTGGGTTGATACTGACACGAGAATGATGAGAGGACGATGCGGAAATTTCTCAGACTATATGACTGTTGTTATGTGTGATGCAATTAACATGGGTCTGGAGGATGTGCGTCAGGAAGAGAAACCAGACTGATATAACTGAATCGTGTGCCTTCCCTGCATCATAATTAGTTACTTGTCTTTTGTCAAACTGTATCTGTCTGTTCTTGTTGTTGTATTTTCTCTTTTTGCATTTAACTCTGTATATCTGCCTGCATGCCTCCGTACCTACCAACCTACCTACCTACGTACCCACCTACCTGCCCACTTATCTGCTTACCTACCAACCAACCAACCTACCTACCTACCTACCTACCTGCGTTTATGTCTACCTACCTACCTACCTCCTCCATACGTATCTACCTCCTTGCTTATCTATCTATCAATCAGTATCCCAATCTATCTGTAAATTTGTCTTAATTTAATAATCTATCTATATGTCTTTCCAGCTAAATTTTACGTGTGTATATTTTGATCTGCCTTTCTGCCCCATTTTGTCCATCTGTCATCTGCCGCTCCTGCTAAAAAGAAAAAAAGCTTGCTACATCAAATCACTTTTTAGTTTCCTTCTGTTATAATATTTCCGCTAAATCAGTGTTCCTGTTTTGAAGTAATTGCATTTTCAGTGTAAAGACTAAGGGATCTAGAGGTAAATGAAAGTTTAACCACGGCCTTTTCTTACGATTACTTGAACTATCGGGGGAGAGGGAGGGGGTGGCTGCACAAGACATACACCCAACCCATCAGTGGGGGAGATTTATCCTTCTCCCCCATCCCCCTCCTGATCTACGTCCCTGTGTCCACCCATCTTGCTCCCCCTCCTCTTGGTATAGTCCTTCACCTCCCACTTCTCTTCCGCCCCACCTCCTTCTCCTCCAGTTGTTCACTCCATCTCTCCTCCTACTCCACCCATTTACCTCCTCCCTTCTCCTCCCCCTCTCTTCCTCACCTGCCCTCCCCTTCTCTGTCCAGCATTGTTTTCCTTCTACATTTTCCTTTCCTCCATATATCTACCTCTCGTCTTCCTTTCACCCTCTCCTTCATCCCTCTTCGTCTTTATTTCTTCCCCGTTCATCATCCTGTCAGAGTAATACTTCCGCTTTCTTTAATTCCTTCTCTTCCTCCTCCTCCAGTCTTTCTCTCCTCAACTTCCCATTTCCTCCTTTAATCCCTAATTCTCCCATCTTCCTCCTGTTCATCTTTCCTCCTCCCATCTTCCTCTCTATATCCCTCCAATCTTCTCTTCCTCCTCCTCCTCTTCCACCTCTTCAGTCTATACCCTCCTCCTCCTCCTCCTCCTCCTCCTCCTCCTTCTCCTCCCCCATTCCATAAAGAAAAATAGACACCCTCGAGAAAACTTTATTGAAACAATTTTTTTTTGAATTTTGACTTAGAGAGTTTGAGAAATATATATATAACTTTCTTTTTTTCTTTCTCTTTCTGAGTGGGGGCGACAGAATTTAATTAAGCCTTTTGTTTGGGATAGACGCTCTCTTTCACCCTCTCCTTCTCTCTGTTTCTTTTAATCTCTTTTTAGTGATTTGGTGCTATTTCATCCTGTGTGTGTGTGTGTGTGTGTGTGTGTGTGTGTGTGTGTGTGTGTGTGTGTGTGTGTGTGTGTGTGTGTGTGTGTGTGTGTGTGTGTGTGTGTGTGTGTGTGTGTGTCTGTCTGTCTGTCTGTGTGTGTGTGTGTGTCTGTCTGTCTGTCTGTCTGTCTGTCTGTCTCTCTCTCTCTCTCTCTCTCTCTCTCATATTGATTTGTTTGTCTGTCTGTCCGTCTGTCTACCATTTTGATATGATGTTTCTTTTTGCTCCGTCTGTCTGTCTAATCTTCTCGAATGCTTTGCTTTTAAAAATAACTGTTAAGGTGTTGTGACGGAAAAACTGCAGAATAAAGTTAAAATCATAGAAACAAGACAGCATTTCGGATGGGAGGAGACGTAGATTTTTTGTACCCATTGCACTACATATCCACACTGTACCCACGAAGCCTCTGTAGCCGGTCGAATGTAGTAATTTATATATAGAACCATGAATATCCTCCCATCCCAAGCGTTCCCTTGTTCTGTGCTTTTTACAGCTCTTATTTCTGCACTTATTTTCATCCACACATTCTCATTTCACAATTGTATTTTTGTTTTCTAGTTTATGATGTTTTAAAGTAAGCTAACTGCCGAATATTGATAAATGCTACTAAGACACAAACACGTCTCCGGATACAGGCACAGAAATACACACACACACACACACACACACACACACACACACACACACACACACACACACACACACACACACACACACACACACACACACACACACACACACTCCCTTGGAAAACTTTGGATTCCAAGGGGTTCTTACGCCTTTATGGGTGAGTTTTTAGCTGATAAAATTTATTGAATGAAACACATGCAGAATGAATGTCAACTCTACTTCACGTAGGGGTAAAGTTCTTAGCTTCTGCTTAAGGTGACGGTCGGGTCGGGTCGGGCCGGGGCGGGCTGCTCATTTTCAAACATAAGAGTAAAAATCGCTCGCTCGCTTCCCTCGCTTGCTCGTAATGATTCTCTCTCTCTCTCTCTCTCTCTCTCTCTCTCTCCCATATTGCCAATCGATTGAATTCAGCCCAATAGAGAGACGGTCGGAGTGAAGGGATTAAAATTACCTTCATTAACCCCCCAGTCTTAGTAAGTATATTTAATTCTTTCTATCTCCAGACGATTTTATTAACTCAGAACTCCCAAGTAGTGATAGGATTATTGAAAGCTTTTTCCTTCAGTCAAAAATGTCTCCCGGAAGGTAAGATCGTCTGCAGATGACAAAAAAAAAAAAAAAACAATGCGTCACCGTAATGAAAGGCCTATTAATTTTACCATAAGGTGTCTCTCGCCAAGCTGAGTAAAATATCTTGGTGCCAGAAAAAATAAATATAAAATAGCGTCATTGTGCTGAAGTGGTTAATAGTTTTGTGAGCTTAGGGGACGTTCTAGTATAAGCAGAGGCAAAAGTTAGGTCATACAGGGTGAACCATAAGAGCGCTCCACTAGAAACTCAGTGGCCGTAGCTTTTATTTTACGGGGACGGCTCTGTCGGCTGGTGTGGGCGTGGCTGTGGCGGAAGGAAATGAATTAATTATGCAGGGTTGATGCTAAGCCATCCACATAACACCCGAGAAAGTAGATGGTTATGTATGGGCCACTCTGAATTTCACCTCTTATGCTTGTCACTTTCCCTGTTGGCTTGTGACTCGTAGGTTCGTCTTCTCGTCAGTTAAGGAAGCTCCCTCACACCTCATTCTTAGCTCTTTGTTTCTACGTCTGATTCATTTAATTTTGTACGTTATTTATGTAGAGTATGGTGGTGTTGGAAGTATTTATATTACACAGTAGAAGACAACAAGGAGTAATAAAATAAATCGTTTAAGAAAAGGTGGTAGGGAGCTTCCTTAACCGGCCCTAAGCTGCGAAAAGCCTGGATGATTCTCTGCCCATGGATGAGTCTTTTTGGTGATGCGTCGTGGGGGGAGGGGGAGAGTACTTGGCATCTCTAAAGTGCGAAGAAGACCCTGTGGAAAAGTAGACCAATTTTTGTCCATGACTGTACGGCGTCTGTCAGCTTATTTGTCTGGCACGAAAACACCTTCACAAGGAGGATGTAATTTTTTTCTTTAATTTTTACTCCCTCCAGGCGATGTATTAAGCATAAGACAGGCGTATGGAAGTGAGGGGTTTAATGGTTATTTTTTTCAGACACCTTAAGTATGAGAGGCCTTATTTTTTTTAACTGAATGAAATCGTCTGCTTGGAGGGAAAAAAAAAAAAAAAATGGTGCCATCGCGTTAAACGATTAAAAAAAATTCCGTCTTCGTAATAAATGAGTTTTAAATACGGCGTCGCGCTAAATGGATTAAACAAACTGTAAAAAAAATTGTGACAGCAATAAATGGGTAAAACAAATGAAATAGCGTTAAATGAGTTAAATAAAACTTTAAAAACTGCGTCATGGCACTGAGTTAAAAAATAAAAATAAATTAATGGCATCATGGCACTAAGTGGGTAAATATTTTCGCTATGTAACTTATGTAAACTTATGTATATATAATAATTCGAAGCTCTTGGGACTACCTTCCGGCTGAATAAACACGTTTGGCGTTATGTGGAATAGAATATCAGGTCATGGGAGGGCTAATAAATTGAACACTCAGGCTTTGTGTTCCACTTACTGCTAAATATAGTCATGTGGCGCTGGGCCGATTAAAATGAGAGGGTTAAATAATGAAACACACACACACACACACACACACACACACACACACACACACACACACACACACACACACACACACACACACACACACACACACACACACACACACACACACACACACACACACACACACACACACACACACACACACACACACACACACACACACACACATCGATAAGATAAAACAACATTCGCTTTACGAGACCGGGTGTAAATATAAAAGGCATCCTATAACCGAAGACGTTAATGCTGTAATCAGAAATATTGCCAGTTTATATAACCTTCCTGCATTCTACACATTCCTGCTTGGTTTTCAGCAACAAGTTCCCCAATAATTTGTGGTTATTACTAAAAGGCAAAGAATTAAAAGACACACGAATAAATAAAAACTCCATTCGTTTTCTCTTTCAGTTCCCAAACGCATACAGAAGTAGCAGCCATTTTTATCTTAAGTGTACAGTTCTTTGCATAAACTTCCTGGTTCGTTTCCTGAAGTCGAGCCATTCTCCTATACTACTCACTTTCATTTTATTTATGGAAAGGAGAAAGAGCGTGATGACTGGAAGGATGGAAAAGAAAAAAGGTTATTTCCACAAAATACTGAACAAAAGAGAAACATACTACGGTAGCAAAGTGGCGTCAATTCGAGATTCCTGGGCACACTGGGCTTAAAAAGGTTTAAATAACAGGAAGAGTGAAATACAGCCTGAGGGAGGCGGTAATTCCCACCATCCATTCTGAATACATGATAGGACTGTCTACATTCAGGACTAGTTACTCGTCAGGAACCATAACACACGGCTGCTGCTGGAATATTTGTTAGTACACAAAATACACAGGTATATCAACGGGACATCTAGTCAAACATGTCACATATCAAATTGGGAGTAAATCTGGTGAAAATTGACAATTTTATTCCCATTTGAAATTTTAGGCAGGACCCCTCTACCACTAACTGGAGGGTGACCCCCTGATGTAATGAGGCATGTTATAGGATGCAGATTTGAAAGATACACCTTTAGGTTTTGGTTTCATGTAAATATGACGAATTTGAAAGGACTTATGGAGAAAAAACGACTTTTAAAAAATACTTTGGGCCTACAGCCTGGGCCTTGGCCCAATTTGGCTCAAAATTTATCCAGTTGACTAGAAGGTCATAGCCCATCATCCCTATAATTTTAGTCAAAATTGCGCCAGTAGTTTTCGCGTAAGATTGTTAACAGAGAGACAAACAAACACACAGATAGACAAATCGAGTGAAAAGAATACCCGGGGCTGGGACGGGTATATAAATATTGATCCACTCCATCATGATACATAACGAAATAGTGGCAGCGACTTTCGAAATTCAGTGATGCGTTCTTCGGAGGTTGAGAAACTTTTCATATCACTGTATAATAGTTTTATTTGTAAATGTTTGGCCAAAAATGTGAAGCTAATATCACTGTCGCAATTACCTTCCCCGGTACCAGTTGATCTGTCTGTCAACCTCATGACGCCGCGTCCTGCGTGGGATGGCATCATCATATAATTTACAGCGTAGGGACAGAACCAGGGCGATCATTTGATATCCCTGGTTCTGTCCCAGCGCAGTAAATGACCCTCTTCCCACGGCAGCACATCGTCCTCACAACATGCGTGATATCCTTGATTATTTGCTTTTCCCGGTGAGATTAGGTTAGATGAAGCTGGGATAAATTAGGTTTGGATAGTCTGCTGGAGAAAGTTTCATGTTTACTTACTCGTTTAATCCGAGAACTTCCCTTCTAAAATATTCTCGAAACCCCCAAACGACTTTCCCCAAATGAGTTTTATCATCTGAAGTGAGACTATTCAAGCTTAAGGGGTGAGATACAGTCCACAATAACCACCTCTGTGCGGGAGATGGACGCCATCACGCGAGTCCATCGATGCAAACACGTGGCTTCAAAGACTGGCTACACAACATCCCCTAACTCCCGAGGGAAGGGGGATGACTGCAGGAGAAGGGCAAGTTAGCCAGCAGTCCAAGGAGTTCACTTCCAGATTACTCCTAGTGACGCAGCAAAAAGCACGACGACAATAACCCCTTCAACAGTGGCGCTCTCCTAAACAGAATAGTATCACATGAAACTAGTAAGAACACGAGTAAAACAC
>NC_137030.1:29298415-29303415 GCF_032717465.1 Coenobita brevimanus | reverse complement strand
GAGTGTATGCATAGATGGAGGGAAGGAAGGATGAGGGAAGGGAAGGGGGGAGGGAGGGAGAAGGAGAGAGTGGAAGGAAGGAAGGAGGGGAAGGGAGGAAGAGTGGAAGGAAGGAAGGAGAGGAAGGGAGGGAGAGTGGAAGGAAGGTTGGGGAGAGGGTGGATGGAGGGAGGGAGGGAAGGATGGAGTTAGGGAAGGAGGGAGAGAGGGTAGAAGGAAGGAATGGGGAGAGAATGGGAGGAGGGAGGGAGAGGAAGGGAGAGAGTTGGAGAGTGTATATAGAGAAGGAAGGAAGGAAGAAGGGAAGAAGAGAAATAAGGTTGAAGGGAAGGAAGAATGAGGGAGGAAATTAACAGAAGGATGAGAAAACAGGGGAGGGTAAAAGGGAAGGGAAGAGAGAGATTTTGCAGAGACGGAGGGAAGGAAGGGAGGATTGTAAGGAAGGAGGAAGAAGGAAGGAATGGCAAGAAGACCAGTGGGTGGAAAGGAAGAAAAAGGGAAGGAGGGAGAGGGAGGGAGTGAATGTATGTACAGATGAGAGAGAGGAGGGAGGGAAGGTCAGAAGGAGGGAGAAAGAAAGAGGCAGCCATGAGATGGGAGGGGGGGAGGGCAGGAGAGGATGAGAGGGGGATGGAGGGTGTATGCAGACAGGGAGGGAGGGAGGGAGGGAAAAATAATAAAGAGGAAAGGGAAGGGAGGATGGATGAGAGAAGGGCAAGGAAGAGTGATATATGCTGGAAAGGATAAAAGGAAGGAGGAAAGGAAAGAGGGAGGGTCGGCGGAGAAGGAAAGAGGGCGAGAGGAAGGGAAAGAAAGAAGAAGAGAAGGAGAGGGAAGGAGTGAAGAGTGTGTGTAGCGATGGAGGAAAGAAAGAGAGGGGGAAGGGATGGAATGGAGAAACAAAAGAAAAAGTAAGAATGAATTAGGAAAGGAACGAGGGAAGGAAGGAAGAGAGGAGAGAAGGAAGGACGGATGGAGGGAGGAAAGTTGGGAAGGAAAGAAGTGGGAGGGAGGGAGGAAGTGGGGAAGGGAGAAGGATAGAAAAGTGAAGAAAATGGAGAGAAGAGTGGGAAGGAGAGAGAGGGAGAAAATGAGTGAGGTAAAAACGGCGAAGTGGGAGGAGAAGTATATGCTGGGAGGGAGAGAGAGAGAGAGAGAGAGAGAGAGAGAGTATATGCCAGTAGATTCTGCTGTTTTATGTATGTAGTTTAAGTAAGAGTGGGAAGGAGTGTAGTATTGTGTGTGTGTGTGTGTGTGTGTGTGTGTGTGTGTGTGTGTGTGTGTGTGTGTGTGTGTGTGTGTGTGTGTGTGTGTGTGTGTGTGTGTGTGTGTGTGTGTGTGTGTGTGTGTGTGTGTGTGTGTGTGTGTGTGTGTGTGTGTGTGTGTGTGTGTGTGTGTGTGTGTGTGTGTGTGTGTGTGTGTGTGTGTGTGTGTGTGTGTGTGTGTGTGTGTGTGTGTGTGTGTGTGTGTGTGTGTGTGTGTGTGTGTGTGTGTGTGTGTGTGTGTGTGTGTGTGTGTGTGTGTGTGTGTGTGTGTGTGTGTGTGTGTGTGTGTGTGTGTGTGTGTGTGTGTGTGTGTGTGTGTGTGTGTGTGTGTGTGTGTGTGTGTGTGTGTGTGTGTGTGTGTGTGTGTGTGTGTGTGTGTGTGTGTGTGTCATTTCTTTTCTCTTCAGTGATAATCCTATTGCCTATGTGCTGTATAGGCCTACCTATTTTTTGGTGCTCATGGTATAAACTAACAAAAAAATATATATGCACGGTATATATATGAAAATCCTTAATGCAAAAATTTTCTTGTTAGATTAAAATAAGAACAATTTTTTTTTTTTACAATATCATCTACTTATGTTGTTATTATACTTTATTTGCTGTCCATCTATCTATTTATTCCTCAATCTGTCTATCTGCATATTTAATTATCTATCTATTATATTCGTATCTATTTATCTATATTTAGGTGTGTGCGTGTAATTATTCTCTCTCTCTCTCTCTCTCAGTAAATCTATACTTATTGTTCTATATCTCTCTATGGCTCTATCTATCTGCATGTCTATCTGTCTCCCTCGCAGTGTATAATATATGTCCAACTGTCTATTCGCCTATGTCTTCCTAGCAGTCTATCCACCTGTCAGTCTATCTGTGTGTACCTATCTATCTATCTATCTATACGCTAATCTATCAGTCAGTGAATCAATCAATTAGTCGACCAGTATATCTTTCTGTCTGTCTGTCTATAAAAACGAGTATGTGTGTGCAAAACAACATCTCTCTGTCTCTGTCTCTGTCTGTCTGTCTGTCTCTCTCTCTCTCTTTCTCTCTCTCTCTCATTATCAACCTGGAGTCAGTCCATTGCTCATAAGGGCGTGGCTGTGCAGGCGCTCATAACTCAGAGAGAGAGAGAGAGAGAGAGAGAGAGAGAGAGAGAGAGTACGAATATAGGAATTTAATATGGAAAGTAAAACGATTTAAAAAAATCAAGAAAAGAGTGAACGGTAAGTCTGATAAAACGACGTGATCTATATTAGAAAAAAAAATATATATATTACTCTATTTTTTAGTGAACGAAGGCAGATGATTGACTGTGAAATGAAAAAAAAAAAAAAGAAGGGGGGGGGGCTAGGTTTGAAAGATGTTAGTGCATTACGTGAAAAGCATGAGGCAGGTATGAGATGGAGATGATATTTTGGGTGTTTAGCGGCAGTAGATGAGAGAGAGAGAGAGAGAGAGAGAGAGAGAGAGAGAGAGAGAGAGAGAGAGAGAGAGAGAGATGGTCAGTTACTGCAATATGTATAAAGGTGGTAACTGCTGGCGAACAGTGCAGGAACAGGTTAGTGAAGGGGAAATAGTTACTGTATTTAGTAAGAGGTAGTCACATAAGTATACAGGAGTGGATGGCAATATCTGAGAATTGTTGAGGCATGGTGGTGACAATGTTATTGATATAAAACATAGTGTAACCAGATTGCTACGAGATATAGGGAAAGTTCGTGATGACTGGAGGAAGGCAGTTATAGTCAATACTACAACAGAAAGGAAACTGGGAGTAAGGAAGAGAGAGGGAAAATCATGCGACAAATACACTGCTGAGTTTACCAGGGAAAGTGTTGTTTGTTTGTTTGTTTACAGATTTCCTGCACCTATAGTGCAGGCCGGGCCATACATTAGCCCAGTCAGTGGGGTATGGGCTGATTAAAAAATAGTAAGGGGGGAGAACAGGGCCTGGGGATTGCCCAGCACACACACCCTGTCTCGTGGCTGGCTGTGTGGTGTGTGTGAGAGAAAGTGTATGACAGGGTGTGTATGTATAGTATGGATGAAGCAATAGAGGTGGCACAGTGCACGAGCTGAGCAAGGGTAGTGGTGTAAAATAAAATATTCACGACCGAGTATATATATATATATATATATATATATATATATATATATATATATATATATATATATATATATATATATATATATATATATATATATATATATATATATATATATATATATATGACAGGGTAGAGAAGTTGCAAATTATTATCTATCTCTATCTATCTATATCCACCTACGTTTCTATCGCTACATACTGTACATACAGTACAATACATGCACGGAGAGAGTAGTCTAGTTTAAGGTGCTGTTGGGGTAGTATGAATGGGAACGACACTACAGTTAAGTGGTAAATATGAGGAAACTGTTAACTTGTCTGTGTGCCAATGATATAATTTTGATGGTAGAAAGTAAGTCATCGAAGAAGAGTAGTGAAAGAATCTGAAAAAGTTTGCATAAAAATACGTTGAAAAAGAATGCAAATATTACCAAACCAACAGTATCTGAATCGAAAGAAAATGGCACCATGAATTTGGATACACAGGACAGGATTGAGAAAGGAAGCAGTAAGATTTGACGAGTTGTAAAGTGTTAAACATGTGGCTTTCGTCATTGTGATTAGTTGTTGTTGATCAACCCTGGTCTCGCTGGCTGAGAAGACCCATCAAACGCAGGAAAGCAACCGCCCCTGCGGGTCCATTCCGTGCATTACCACTCGATGTAGTGTTGCCTACTTCATCCTTCACCTTTATTAGTCTTATTTTGTGCTTGCCCTTCTCTTCCTATTTCACCTACCCTTCCTGTAGCTTTTAATTACTTTTCTTTACACTTTAGATGGCCCTACGCTGAATAACAAATCGAATGGTTTCCTGTGACTAGGAAACCATTTACAACGCTGGGTGGTGACCATGTAACTAAATAAGGAAATGATGGGAAGCCTGCTACGGTGCCTCTGTTAATTGTGTGGAGAGATGCAAATGAGGCGTCCACCAGGGAACCTAATATCCACACCCATTCCCGTGCCTTGCTGGCGAGGCGCTGTCTGTCGTTCTGTACCGATTAAGCACTGCAGATAAGACTGTGAGATGAAGAAGAGATCACTTCGGGGGGGTGCGGGGAGAAGAGACACTGAAGGGTAGAATGGTTTGCCAGGTAGTGAAGAGGAGCCCAAGTCGAAGTGTTTTACCACCTGCTTTCAGTACAGGAATGAAACCTGGGCAGTGACACACACCTTATTAGCTTCTAAACTGTAGAACATTTCTTCTTTTGAAGCAGCAGGCAAAAGCAATATGGATGGTGTAAGTAGCAGTGATTTATATATGACTATCGAAGAATGAAAGAAAGTACAAGGAAAGTACAGTATGGAAATGTGGAATGGAAAAAAAAAAAAAAAAGCAACTTGAGATGGAATGGACATTATATATATATATATATATATATATATATATATATATATATATATATATATATATATATATATATATATATATATATATATATATATATATATATATACTGTATATATATATATATATATATATATATATATATATATATATATATAGAGAGAGAGAGAGAGAGAGAGAGAGAGAGAGAGAGAGAGAGAGAGAGAGAGCCTCTGTGGTACAGTGATAGTGTGTGCTTTTCGTACACGGGTGAACCAGGGTTCGCGCCCCTCCAGGG